>NW_025788214.1:0-11631 GCF_021130785.1 Homalodisca vitripennis
ATTGTTCATGTTACCGTGTGTGTTAAAATAAATCAATAATATGCATTGTTGATCTGACGCACTAAGTTTGTGCTTTTCGACTAGATAAAACTGAGAAGTACTGATATGCTCAACCACCCAAATCATACTACCTTAGAAGTAAAATAGATCCAAGAAGAAGAACAGATTTTATAAAGGCGAACGGATATGTCCGCTGGTGGAGAAAGCTGAAGTTTTTGGGAATAAAAAAGGTTTAAATAACTACACGATTGTTTAGGGAAGCGATCCGAGCCAAATATTAGGTTGAAGAAAGGCTACGCAACATAGGTTTATTTGCTCAAAATTATTATTTATTCATTTTTTAATATTAGGGCCACTTGTAAAAGAGAGCTTGGGAGACGGTCTGGTAAGCCACCCAAATCCTCGCTTTAGCCTAGGATGGCTTCCATTATCAAGTAAAATATTACATGTCCAGTTTTTAATGTAGATCAATAACCCCTATAGACATTCAAAGTGCTGCAAAAATAGAGCACGGATGTTGGTAAAAACCCAACAAGTCGCCTCCAATAGTGAGTTTTCTTCCCTTTAGATAGCCGAAGAAATTCGTTCACGCTCAATCCTTAAACATGTTGAAATCCAAATCATGCCATAATGCGATCTACGTATTACTTATATTTACAGTTTTACACCGAAATGCAAACAAATTCCTTACTTTTAAAATTTATATATTTGTCTGTTCTAGTGATAGTGTCACATTATGCATTCTAATTCCATACATATATACATTTAAAATTATGTTTGATCCAATTTGTAAAATATTAAAATATTACTGCAGGTCATTGTAAATTTACAACAGGGATGCGCTCATGCCACGTGGTCACAAAGCAGTCGACCAATCCCGAGAGGATCACTTCGTACCAGAAGAGTTCGCACCGTGAATTGTACTTGTGGCAGACACTGGCCTGAGTCATTGTTACCAGTAAGCAAGCATAGAAGAAATATATACAGATAACAAACGTATTTTCTAACTATTGTGCAAAATCTGTAAACAGGCAGACATGACAGTTAGATAATTACATAAAATAAGAAAATAACGGGTTGTAATACAAAGTTACAATGATTTTAATAACATAAATATCTCTCGTTCATTTAGGTAAATATGTCGTTCATTCCACTCAATCATATAAAAGACTTTTGTACTCCTTGCGGAGTGACAGGATATTCATGATTGGTAAGGTTGGAGGTATGGTCTGCCTCCAACCGAGATCCAAGAGGAGAGATCACAGGCTTACCTCCTTGGAAGAAGGGAAGGATATCTCTGTTTTAGACTCTTCCAGTCAAAGTGGGTATGGAAATCAACACCCTCAATGTGTTAGGCATGAAGAATCATTTGACATTAAAGGAACTCTACCCACTCCAATAGTCGTCCTCCGCAGTATACTAGACTTTATCCACCACCCTTTTTTTAACCAATCACGTATAATGTGGTTAGATATGTGCCACTTCCTGGACGTCTATTTGGTTACCAGATTTAAGTGGCACATACGTTTTTCATGTACCCAGTTTAAGTTCGATTGGTAGGTTATAAACAAGTCAGAAGTGAAAATTATTGGGAATCTTTTATTAGAGACCTAGGTAAATTGGAAAGATGAAAACCCCTGTTATGTTCAATTGCACTGGACTTTAATGCAGTTACCTAAAACTCTATTTAATTTATAAACGTCAGAGACAAGCCTCTTTTTAAAGAAATATTTGGAACAGTAAAAATTATCCTTAGTCTTTTAGCTACTAAATTGATACAAAACAAATAACTATTTAAAACGACCATAAGACTACTATTATTTTCGCAATTTAATCTGCAATCTGTATGAATCACAAAATAAAACTACTAAATTTCATTGGATGTAACCTTGTCTTAATGAAATTTTAAAGTAATTTAGGCCACCTAACTTTACAAATTATCATGCGTTTATAAAATGAGACTTTCTGATTCTTCATTCGTTGGTTTGAAAAAGATATAAAAATGTACTCCTACCTCACCTTTTACACGTAGTTACTTCATTTTGAATTTTAAACTCTTTGGTTCTCTTTTCAACTTGTCCGTCAATAAGTGAAGTTATCTTATGTCTCTTATCTGTAATTTTCTTCCACTCCTGTTTTAAGTGTATGTCAGGGGGTTCTACGATAGTTACATTCTTCTCTCCTTTTGTAGCGGACGGAGTATTTTTAACTATTATTCCCGTAGTACTGCATACAATCATATTCCTCTCACATTCCATGGAATATCACCCCTTCTACATTGTCACGGTCAAGGTGTATTTGTTGTTGTTTACGTTTTCACGCGCATCACTGTCAAAAACAGTTATATCGTTCTGTTTTCTAATACTCAACTTGCTGAGCGCAAATCGTTACTCTGTAAGCCATTCGAAGAGTTTATTTTTATGAGAACATAGAGTAATCCTGTTCTTTCCGTACTTGAGTGATAAACGACGTAGATCTATATTGTTAATAATAACTAGATTGACCTGCATGTGTTGGATGACTGTATTGAATATACTTGTAGATTATAAAGCTTGCCATTTCTTGTTATAAGTTCTTCATTAGATTATCACTAATCCTTCACTATTAGGAATTCAATGGCCGGACTTACGAAAATGCTAGATTACTAAAGAAAATTAGATGATTGCGCGAGACATACAAGTGATGAGACGCGTAGCTGGCCCTAGATTGTGTATTATCATTTGCTTACTTTTTAAATATAACACACGAGTAAAACTATTTAAAAAGGAAATTAAAATTAAAAAAGTGCAGGAACATTAATTCAGTATTATAATCAAAATAACATGCAGCACTAATGGTGAACGTTTAACGCTGTCATTCTGGGAGTAACTGACGGCACATTGGACACAAAATGACGGTGTTTTCAGCCAGATCTTCATCGTCTCAGAGGCCATTTACGAATACACTCAAACTCTGGCGGAACAGTACGATTGCTATAGAGAGCAACACTTGAATAACTCTTACTTTTAGTCACAAAGTTTTGTCAAATTTTAGTTTTATAAGTTCAATTCGTACTAATAAATGTTTTTGTTGTATGTACACAAATGTTCACGATTTGGACATTCAAGAAAGGACTTACGAATAACGCTGTTTTAACATATATTTATAAGTTTTGCGTAATTGCTGTTTTTATTTCATAATAAAATATTTAATATGAAACTAAAATTTTTTTATCATAAAAGCCTGTGAAGATGAAAACTGTTGCCCTGTAGGATCCTCTCTAGATCACTCAAACAATGCATTTTTTTGGGTGAAAACCGTTTATAGTGTTATTAGATTTTAATTTTTGACAATATCCAGCGTGGTATGATGCTGGAGAATGAAGGTTTCCCCTTCATATAACTGCCGTAAGCACAGCAGCTGATAGATTGAGTTGTGACGTTGAAAATAGAGTTGTGAAGCGGTTGTATTTTTTATATGTTACACAAATTGTACAGAGAGGCTAACAGATTTTTGTTACTCGTGGATACTGAATTTTCCAATATTTTGGGCTATTCAGAAAATTGTGGTTCAGGAAATAAAATTAATGCCAGCAATATACACAATTTTAAAAATGTTTTCTGCATTAAAGCTTTTTTTTTTTTTTTTTAAAATAACGAAACCTATTCCAAAAGTTTTACTTACATTGTTTAATGAATCTTTAAAGAAATCATATCTATACAGTAATTTATCAATAAGCAGTTTAATACTTTTTAGCATGGTTATTGAACATTTTAAGGCAGCACAAAATGTATTATTGAGATATACTATGTATTAGAATATACACTTAATACACGATATAAAAATACTACCACGAAATATTGTATACTTAAATATACACAAGAGATAAGAATAGAGCAAAAGTTTTGATATTTAGCGTCATATCTGTTTCTTAGAAGAAATGACAATCACTCACCCTCTTGAAAGGAAATCAGTGCTTCATGAAACATGTTGAATGCTTATTTAAGTGGAGTTTATCGTTCTCTAATAGTGTGTTGTTTTCTGTATTCAAATTGATGTTGTTGAGGGAAATCTCTAGCTGAGTAAATGTTGAAAAACTTATATAAATAATTCATTACTCTTCGATCAAATGGTTCTTTGGCAGATTTTGTTGAAAAATCTAAAAGACTGGAGTGAATCAGAAGTAAGTAAATGGAATGTCATGAAAAATGGGTAAGTTTCTCCATAAGCTGTGAAACACATAAACAGTATAATTTTGTAATATATGCTATGTTTGCAATTTCCGGCTAAAATTCCAACACTGAAATAATATTTTAATTAATGAATATACGAGTTAAAAACACTTTCTTCTATTCTTCAAGTAGCACATAATTTAAAATGGACTGTTGCCAGTTTTATAATTGCTTAGTAGATGAAAAGACATCATAAAGTTGGTCAAATAGAAGTCAAAAAGTAACCCTTTTCTTCATATAACACACATGACAAAAACAATTGTTATAAAATGATTTTTTTAATAATTTTATAAATATAGAGTGGTTTTTTTTAATTAATAGATACAAGCATACTCATTGTGCAACCTAATAAATTTTAATTCAGGTGTTAGGTGTATTTATTGTAAAAATGTATACAGATATTTGTTCCATATTAACCCCCTCCCCAAACTAGATGATCATGTCCCGTTTTATTCTTTATAACAATATCGTCATCCTCGTCTTTGCGTTTTCTGCTTAACTCTACTGTTTACTAATGGTTAGAATAAACAAATTAATGTAGCCAGTCTCAACTCTACTCCTCTCTTCAAGTCCCTGTTTTTGGAACAGGGACCTTTCTTGAGATTTCAACTCTCTACTAATTCTACTCATTATGTCCTAGCCTACCGAAATCGGAGCATTTTATATGACGCCATAAATGTGTGGGTATTGCCGTAGAGTAAGATGCAGGCGTTACTTTTCGACTCTAAGCGGCACAACAAACAATTTTTAAATACTATGCCAAGTTCGTGACAATTACTAAAAAAATTTGGATAATATATAATACTAATTGTAACAGAGTTTTTGGATTTGGTTTTCGTGGATTTCAAGTCTCGAGTTCACCAAAATGAACTCTGTTGCTGTAGAACTATTGTAAATAATGCACATGCATTGAACCACTGCATTTTTCAGACGCATCACTAAAAATAAAATGGTGTGAACGACTTTAATATTAAACACAAATGTCCTAACTTTTTTATGAAAACCAACTAAACACAAAAAGTTTTTCTCCATAAAGTGTTGTTATTTAAAGTGACTTATTATTAATATTATTTTACTTTTTATAATGTTTCGAATTTCTATAATTTTAAATAAGTCATAAGATTACCTTTTACATTATACTCTGTCTAATAAAATTGTTTATTTCGCATTTTCTCTTTGTCATCTCGGTTATCTATTACACCAATGTAATTATTTTAAAACATTCCTTTAGTAATAAAATAAGTGTTTACTTGGATTGTTCAATAGAGTTCTGAGACCGCAGAATCCCAATTTCAGTACTCTAAGCAAAACGCTTCCATTGGATTTTTGGGACCTTTAGAATACATACTAAAAAAACTCATTTGTAAGAACACTTTCAAATTAAAGAAATAAAAGCAAACTCCATAATATACTAAATAAAAACATAATACAGTTTTGATAAAATAAAAAAAAACATAAATTTCTTTACGATATATCGAAATTTGTCATTTTATTAAGCTAAAATGTGTACTTTAATAACCGAAATGAGATGTTCATTACTATCATTATTAAAACCTGTTAACACAAGATACCATATAGTGTCATATAGATACCATATGTACCACTAGAATAATGTGGTTTAACTCTTGTCATACACTTATCAGTATAAACCATACGGTAAAGGATAAAACTTATACAGAAGGAAGACCGTGTTAAAAGTATATTCCAAAGTTGTATTACGACGCGCTCTCACGTTGTTGTATCTTCCCCGCTCACCGGAAACGTTTGGCCCTAGTTTCCGCTATTTGTCAAACGTGGTGTGCCATTCATGAATATTATATTTATTTGTTGTATTTAACAAATTAATAATTCTGTTTATTTTTGTTCACAGACATTTTGCTACAAATGGTTAGTCATTTTCAACTTCACTTCCCTTTATCAACACATAGAATAAAATTGTCAGATAGATAAAACTGCGACAAATAATTTATGTAATACAAACACGAAGTGTACTATAAGTTACACAAAACTTGGTTATAGTTATAGCAAACTGAATAAATCAAGCTACCAGCAGGTTTCATTAACTGTAAACACTTCAATAATCATTCATTCTATTAATCAGCTCAGCTAATAATTTGACTTTAGGAGTGAAATACTATCAGTTAATAATACTAGGTACATTGGACTAACGCTCTTTATAGTCTATCCAACAGGGCTCATACCTGAAGAAAATAATTTAATTACGTGGTAGTCATCATATTTGGGTTAACCAGGCCATATGAAGAACTCTTCAGATCCTAAAGAATAAATGAAACAGCAAGAAATGTACATAGCTAACAATGAAAAGAATATGCGCACATCGTTCTCACCTTCGTAAAATCACCTAGCTATAAAATATACTATTTAGACATTGAGATCGATTTGGTTTTTTCACTCAAATATACTTTGTACGTTTTTAGTGAAAAATACAAAGGTAGGTGGTTCATGATTTCATCATTATTTTTAAAGCCGTATATCCCTCCAAGAGAAGAACATCGATCCCGCTTAACAAGTGTACAAAAAGAGATAAGAACATTCAAAAATAAAACTTCTGCACTTTAATCAAATTTACTCAAACCGTAAATAGGTCAGTTGAGAACTACTTCATTCATTGGTCACAAGTTAAATATAGAGAATCGTATAAGCAAACTAAATAAATGGTATTATGTTGGCAACATTTGGCTCGTATATTACAACGGGGAAGGAAACTATTTCTGTGGCCTTTACAATCAAACAGAAGTACCACTTTGGCTCCATTCCAATATTTTCTTTCATGGCTATACTATAATACAAAGTGGCAAGAACTTGACTAAAATATTTTAAAACAATGTATTTGCCATATTATCTGTGTGGATGTTTCAAACGCGTTACACGGATTTTATCTTTCTTGAGATGACAACACTCTATAATACTACGTTGAAAATACATTGTTATTAATAAAATAAATATTCGTTTGGTTAATAAGAGTTCTTTATTAGTCACCTTTATATTGCTCATTATTAACCTTGATTAATAACTGGCTATTATAAAGACGTTTTTGAATAAAATAAACTTTAGTAACCGTTCTAGATGGAAGCCATAAAACCTCAGAGTATATTTGTTGAGCGATAAAAACCTATTTTAACACTCCACACGTTGTGTGGATCGCTGCCTTCTCAGAGAGACAGTCCACATGAGATTAGAAGAAAATTATATGAGCTTATCTATATGCAAATAAATATAATAATTGTACTTAATTGTAGTTGAATAAACAGGCACAAACTCGACTCGATCAACTAATATAAAAAATACCCATATTGAAATTATGACGTTTAATGTCTAATTACAGACCAATTAACTAACAGAGAGAGAAATAGCCGACAATTATTTGAAATGGCGACATGTGATTAACGACAAACTAATGTTTAAGTTATTTTTTAATCTAAGCATTTTTTGTAAAAATATTTAAATATTCATTATCATTTTAAGTTAGTAGTATTTATCAGAAATGCTCAAGTATTCCATTTTGGTTCCTTGGAAATTTGGTAAGCGGTTATGAAAACTGCTCAGTACGTGTTATATATAGGGGTGAGGAATTCCACAATAATAGGGTCTGGTTCGATTACTCCACCGATCGTTGGCCCAACGACCCAAACAGTAGTTTAGTCATAAATAAGAGGGTCGTTGGCCCAACGATTCAGTGGTGTAATCGGACTGATTTGTTTCATAAAGTAAAACATAACTAAAATGGGTCGTTGGCCCAACGATCCAAAATTTACTTACAAATACTAATAGCGTGTATGGTTTGTTGGGCCAACGACCCTATTGCAGTAACAAGTTAAATTGTACGAATGCAGGTTCCGTATTACACCACTTGTTCGTTGGGCCAAAGACCCGTTTTATAATTTATAGAGGTTCGATTAAGTCCACTGAGTCGTTTGGCCCCAACGAGACCCGATCAAATAAAACATTGAGCATTTTTCAAAATGAAAAAGGGTCGATTATACTCCACTGACCCGATTAAGTCCACTGATGGACAAGGGCAGGCGCGTACGGCAGCCGCTTCCTCCTGCACTCGTAGTAATTTTTACTCTTCATCAATTGAGCGTGACATAACATATTGACTGGAAATATATAATATATAGTAATCTATAAATATTATTATAAATTAATATATTATTTAAATGCAGGAGGATATGAGGTAAACTTTGTACATTATTATTTAATTTTGTCGGTAAAGAAAACATTACATTTGGGTTTAATTATAAACGTAATATATTTTTAGTTATTGATTTCTTCTACATCATTGGAGCTATGACTAAACATATAATAATTGTTTATATAAAATTTGTATAAACGGCATAAAAAGACGATTGCGCGCTGATGTGTAATTTTTATTGAAACTACATTAGTATCGATTTTATATCATATACATATACATGTGAAAATGTAAAAAGAACATGGCCAATTCTCTTCATAAAAGCCAATGTATAAATGTTCTGAATTGCATTTACACCATTTTCGATGTATCTGTTACATTTCCTTCAGATGGTTATATAAACCTACCATTTACGAGTACAAATTATTAAAGATAACTATCAAATCATTAAAGCTTAATATGTGTAGAATATGTTGCCAACTTTAAAATAGGGAAGGCCTCTGAAGAAGTAATAGTTTGATTGTTAATGGGGATGTGAGAAAAAGGCATTACATTATCTTTGATACCGGTTTTCTATATGAGGTTTAATCTATGAAACGTCAAATGCTAGCCTGTTAGACTCTTAGTGTTTATGAGATAGAAAAGTGTAATTTTGTGATAATATATTAGAAATACAATGTTATTAGTGATGTCCGGCAAAAAAAAATTCAAATTTCACACATCACATGCAACCAGTGAAAGTACAGTACTACTAGATGAGCTTTAATTTTCCAATAAGTTCAACCTCATTTCTTTTGATGGGCGGTCTTTCCTCAGTTTCTTTCCAAGTTGAAACATGCAAACTATGAGTATTGAATGTCTCCGTGACAAAATTGTTGTTACTATATTAATTAATGATGTTTTTAATGTGAAAGTAAACTGTTTTCTTTGGCGTCTTCAATTGTAGCTTTGTACAGCTGTGATGGCTGAATGGAGAATAGTGATGAATTAGTCGGCCATAACCATGAAGTCGCAGTCATTTACCATGATTTTTTTTCAGTTTTCATTGCAGCCCGGTGGTTTAACTTTTTTACAGTTTAATTTTACGATCATAAAAGATGGATAATACCGGATAAGGTCTTCCGTTTACAACTGGCCGGTGTCATAACCCAAACTGGTTTTAGGCCTAACCTCGTGTGGAAAAGCTACCCTCCGTCACAATATTGTTTCCGGTTGTATAGAATCTGTTGTTTTAAGATAGTTGTCGCCTACATAAAACCCCGAACACTGACACTGTAAGAAAATTTAATTGAGCGTAAGCGTCCATTTCAGACGAGGTGGTAAACTGCACAAACACATCCAAAATATTAATCAAATTCAATAAAGCTTCAGTGTTTTAGTTATTTAAGGTTTATTTAACAAAACTAATCGAGGAAGTGTTCAATGAGATTTTTAAAACCTTCAAATTTGTGTACGATTAATTTACATTTACTCTATACTCAATTGTCCGCAGTATTGACCTTAGACAGTGAAGCAGTGGACCTGTTATCAGAAGGAGAATCAATCGTGGGCACATTAGGACAATAAAACTAGGGCGGCCAGCTTGAGGACGGGCACTTTATGAGACAGGCGGCTAAAAGGAAGAAAATATATTTAACAATGAATGTGTATAAATTTAACTTTACAGAAACCGAGCCAAAAATACACAAAACAGGCCTCGTGTCCACTTTAAAAAACTCCAAACCTTTATTCATTTCGAAACCATTACCTCTATGAGTGTCCAAGCGTAAACCTCTAGGTAAATTGAATTATAGTACAAGAAACTTTTTTAGTTTAACCCTCTATGTAAAAGTGAAGTACAAGCCAAAACAGTGTTAGTGTTGTGTTCGGGGTTGGGCGTGATGTTAGCCATCGACAAGCATAATTGTACGCCATCGCTTCTATAACCACCATTGCTACTACTTGGTCTATAAACCTTTTACCTCCAAATCAGTGGGAATCAATCAATGCATTAGGCTAGTTTTGAGGGTTTTTTTATTTTATCGGACACACTGTGGTTAGTTTTTTATTAGCGGTATCTAATTGTAAGCTTGATTTATGCGAGCATGCCCGTACGTAAGAATGACACGCTAGTAGCTGCCCACCTGCTCTATTTTTAAACATGTTTAAACAAGATTACTATAAAAATTAATCTTTGAGCATTCTAGTGTTTGCCTTTATAATATGTAGTATTTTTTCGTATTATATGTGAAAATTGTCACCTAAATAGATGGTTTATGAGAAAACATCGTATTAAGGAACATTACTCTTTTGGTCTTGTTGTGTTTTTGTTTATATGTAGGGTTGGTTTTTGGGTGCGCTTGAAAGAATGTACTAAAAACGTGGAGGGGAGAGCTGCAGGGTGCAAAGTACAGTGGAAATATAGAATATTAAAATAATAATAGTATATGTTTATAGCCTGTATTTTCACATAGTTTCAAGTGCCTAGCCAAACGGAGGATTGTTATTACTAGGACAGTTTTTGTTTGTTTCTGAATTTTGTAAGATTGTTGAACAGTAATATCAATTTATACTCACATATCTCGTTTACCGATGTTAACTGTTATAAATATACAAGTTTTTGGTTTATTTAATAGGAATCAACCCAACTCTTTTCCATATATTCGGTTGACCTCCGACTGTGGTCTAAACACGTAATCTTCTGATCTGAAAATAGGTTAGGGTTTGATGCCTATTATATTTAATATATTGTATACATAATATTATTATTAAAATATTTATTATAAACACCGCGTGTGTATATAGGTTAACGTGATGTGTATTTATTGGAGTATAATTTGATAAGACTGATTCCAAAATATTACAAAGTAGAACCTGTATTTATAAGTAAAAACGACCCCTCGTTACGGGGTCACCCGAACCATGTGGAACTATTGTCAAACATAACATATATATAATATCATAAGCCTATTTCTTATTTCCAAGTATAAGTATAATCCCTTTAACTAAATCCATATTCGAGCAAATACCCTCCGGGACGGTGTTCTGATCCTTAGATTTTTAAAACCAAGCATAATATCAAAGCCAACTCCACATTTTCTTTAAGTACAAATTATAGAGAATTTAGGGACCCATGGAATTTTCAACAAAAATTGACATGGAGATTCCTTGGGATTAAAATGATCGATAATTATTATAATTCTTTTTTCCCTTAGGAGACAAGGGGCGTAGTTCAAGATCAGTAAATGTTGTTTCGGACAAACTAACTTTTGCATGTCAATGGGA
>NW_025788215.1:0-17906 GCF_021130785.1 Homalodisca vitripennis
AACAATAAAAAATATGATATGAACTAAATATCATATATTGATTTCAAATTTAGAACCGTTGGGCCAAGTTAAACTTATGTTGAGTCCAATGTGGAATTACTGCTCCTCTAAAACCAATATGCACTTGCCGAAGAGGTTTGACAGAATAGTGTAATTTTTCAAAAGTGTTATTAGTGGATTCAGACCAATTATATGACGACAGTTTTATTTAAAAACCTTGGGTTTTTTTAATATTCGAATCGGTGTCCATGTCCATTCTTGTCATCAAGTTATTTGTGGTTGAACGCAATATAATTCTATCCTGACTGGGACATTTTTTACAATTGATTTTAATATAAAAACATATTTAGTTTCACCACCAACGGCAAGGTTAGCCAATATGATATATATATTACACTTGCTTGGTTTTACGTACTAGTTGAATTTTGAAGAATTTGGCAACATTATTTACAAAATCAAAACCATCTTGGTTTGCCTACACATGGATGTTGCTCCTTTTTTTGTTTTATGGTTTTGCTTTGGTTTTATTGTTATCATTTTGGTAAATTTGATGTTGAGACTAATAAAATTGTGTTAGAGAATAGGAGGTCTTATTTAAAGAAATACTTCGTAAGAGTTTGTTTTGAAATCATCCATCAGATTTTCAAAAACAATTTTGTAAAGGTATTTAAAATGGCTAATTTTTTTTAAAATATTATTAATGTGTTTGAATCACCTGGGTAGTAACCCGCTAATTAGTAAATGCCGTCCTAATTATGTCCGTAATTTGTAATAAATCATTATATGTTCCAATATTATGCGCGTAGTCGATGCGGAAAACGTGCAAGAATGGACTTTTCAAAAACCAAGTATATAAAAAACCCCAAAACCGAAGAGTAAGGAATTATAATAGTATTTTTTTACAATTGTCCGTGTAATATATTTTACCAGTAATATAGAATACACTGAAGATACCTTAGAAAACTGATCAGATGTCCTGTTACCGGCGACGCAACCTAACCACTAGGGATGTATCTAGCTGATCATATTTCTTGCCATAATTTTCAAAATTGCAAAAATATCATCTACAAAACGATGCTCAAATTACTTCCTTTAAATGCCTGTATAAGGTTAAATCACGTAATTTAACATTTATACATGTGGCTGACGGTTGGGTTTAAGTGTGTGAATCTTAAAAATCGATTGTTTTAGGAAAATATTTTCATTTGATGTTTTTAACACTATCACTATGCTCCTAAAACGAGGATAACTGACGATCGAATTTGAATTTAGGAAATGTATGTATATGTTTCAAGAAAACCCACGTTGCCTGCTTATTTCCAATTACCTTTCGGCTTCTCTACTTTTAGGCACGTACTGTTTGATATTTGGCATAAGTTCTGAATAAGTCGACTTTTCTTATTTCTCGAAATGTTTTATTTTTTTGAATCCCTTAAATAATAGGCGTTCTAAGGCGATATCGGTCAAGAATTAATACTTAAAAAGAAGTAATTTAAAGCAAGAAAACTATGCAAGATCTGTACATGGCTCATACTGCTTTAAAGGTTGATAAAATTATAAATCCGTCAGTATAACTGTTTAAAATAAATTGGCTTTAAAATAATAATATAACTTGTTTAACTACAGTTAATTTTATTAGTAATGTCATTTAATCCAACAAGTGTATTTAATCATCAACTAATGCTTAAGAACAAGAGACTCCAAGCCATTTTATTATATGTTCTTACACAAAGATAATCTACTTTATTTTTAATTATTTTTAATTAATATTCATTGTCAGTATCGCGTTTTATTCTGGGAATTACATAATCTACCCTACAAATTTGATTTATTTAACTCTTTAAAAATATCTATCACGAATGTATATATTAAATTTTCTGTACTATTTCATGTTATATGTATCTATATTCATTCGTTTTTGCAAAACGTGTTCGAAGAAATATAAAAACAAAATACAACATTAAGAATGGAAAAGAGCAATATGTATTAATTATATTAATTGTATTAATTTATCTATGTATTAATTGTCTTACGCATGATTTTTTTTTTTGTTAAATATTTATAATATATGTATTATTCAGATACATTCTAATTTATCCTCTTACTTAACAAAATAAATTTATACATAATAGCTCTCTAAACCAATAATAAATTTTATTAAAGAACATATATTTTTAATATAAAGGTTCAATGAAATTGACAGATTCAAATCAACATTTGTTATTTGGAGCTATTTATCTCTCCAACAGCAGGTTATTGCTCCTTTGTCAGTAGCTTCCATTTCCGGTGAAGTGTATGTATGTATTTGACAGTGTGATATCTTAGACAACCCTCCTTTGAATAAGGAAATAATCCTAATTCATTCTCTGGTCTATTCAATCTAATCTGGTTGTACCTCAAGAAGCATTCAATACAACGTTGAGAAAACTGATTATAATATGTTAAATATTTACGTTTGCATTTCATCCGATGTAGTTTCTTCTTCCAGAGCAGTGGCAGACAATTTACTCTATGACAGAACCAACCTATTATACTTGTACTATCAGCATTCCAGAACACTTTTTTAATTTTTCTATGCTTTATAAATGGTGGAATTTTTTATTGTTAAAATACACCGGCCAACAAAATGAAAGGGAGTTGTGTAACTAGTCTTGCCTACATCTTTAGTCGAGGCACTTATACGATCTATTGTTTTATCTCGGCTTGAATTTCTTTCAGCATTCATATTGACTGTAAATTTTATAACGTTATAGAACTAAAAAATAATTTTAAG
Source organism: Homalodisca vitripennis (assembly GCF_021130785.1). Lineage (NCBI taxonomy): Eukaryota > Metazoa > Arthropoda > Insecta > Hemiptera > Cicadellidae > Homalodisca > Homalodisca vitripennis. The sequence continues at coordinate 2,774 of NW_025788215.1, forward strand.
TACGGTATATTATAGTCAGGCATAACAATAAATTTTAAAAGTTTCGTGAATTTCAAATTTTATATAGAGCGGTAGAATATAATTAGATGGTTTTCCATTATATATTCCAAGTTACTAGCTTGTAATGGTAATAATAATATTTAAATATAAATTATAACAAACTGAGCCAGTGTTATACATTATTCTCTGTTACATTGAAAAAGTTTCAATACATTTTATAGATATATTTAGTTGTATATGCTATATCCTGAGACCCATCTGAAAGTTAAACATTTAATTATTTATAAAATACAGCTAAAAAGAGCATTACTTTGTTTAGATTATACGATCGTTTTTAATATTATGAGTACAAATCTTTTTGCAGAATAATATATGGGAACATTGAATATTTGTATTTGTGAGATGGTTACTATATATCACTAAATATAGCGGAGATATATAGACGAAATTTAGCATAGCTTTTTGCTTGGATTTAATAATAACAAAATAGATTAATCCAAACTGATTTAATTGCCTTTTAAAAAGCTAGAACTGTGAAGAAATGTAACTGAGGTACCATAAGATTCTATTTACGTACCGCAGAAAAAGTAACTAAGCTACATTCAGACTAATTGTTTAATTGCACGATGTTATAGATGGAAGGAGAATTCAAATATACATATGTCGTTATCATTTGGGCCTGTAGATGTGATGTATTGACCCTAGTAAATAGTTTTTCAAACCTATTTTGAATTCTGCCCTTCAATCAATACGGTGGAACACGTAAAATACGTTATTATATTTAATTTTATATACTAATGAATTTATTGAATGAATTTTTTATGAAATTATAGTCTAAAATAATATTAGATCTAAAACATGTTATGATGGCAAAAATACTTGTTATATAAGGTTTTATTTTTCTGTTTAAAAATATTTTGAAACGTTTCCAAACACTTCGTAGTGTTACTTTATCACTGAAGTATATATTTTACTTCATTATAATATTACTATCTAAAATAATATTACATCCTAAAAACAGAATTCATTATTTATCTGTTCGCTATAAATAATGAAAATTTTTAACACAATTTAATTATTCAGGCAAATTTAGATATTTAGTTTCCATTCAGTTATTTTTGTTATGTATTTATTATTTTTTGTTACATTTACCTTTAGCTAAAAGCTTTAACTAAAGCTAATCAGTACTCAATATACTAATGAATTATTCAACGAATTCTTTATGAAATTATAGTTTTAAAAATAATATTAGATCTAAAACATGTTATGATGGCTAAAATACTTGTTATAAGGTTTTATTTTTCTGTTTTAAAATATTGTGAAACGTTTTCCAAACACTTCGTAGTGTTTACTTTATTACTGAAAGTATATAGTTTACTTCATTATAATATTACGAACTAAAATAATATTAGATCCTAAAAACAGAATTCATTATTTTATCTGTTCGCTATAAATAATAAAAAATGTTAACACAATTTAATTATTCAGACAAATTTAGATATTTAGTTTCCATTCAGTTATTTTCTTATGTATTTATTATTTTTTGTTACATTTACCTTTAGCTAAAGCTTTGTTGATAGGGAATCAGTATTCACAATGACTACAAAAATAAAGTCCAAAGTAAAATGTTAGCTTGATCCATTATTAAAGTGGATTCGTTACTGTATTGAATTTAGTAATTGTTATCTGTTATATAAAAAATAACATATATTTAACAATATACATAACAATATTTTGGAGTAAAACAATATTATCTTCTAATAATGTAGAATAATAATGAGTTTAAAAAATATGTTTTATTTTAATTATAGTGCTATATATGCAATTTTACTTTTAATAAAATATATTGCTTGCGTTCTTACTTATAATAAAATAAATTATATTGGGGATTTATTAACAAATTTTTTTTCGTTTATGAGTGCTCAAAGTTGGAATTTTTGTCAAAAACCTAATGCCGCTTTCCATTCTTGACATAAAATAATAAATCTACTTAATATCTCAGTGATAGATAATAAATACTCATGAAGATTATTTCTTACCGATAAAAAATATATAAGCTCACAAACTTTTTATAAATAATACTTAGCTATAATTTGGTTTTTCTGTAAGCTCTATTCAGAAAGTCAAATTGTGTTCTTTGTTTGTTTGTTTTAACTTAGTTAAACTTATAAGATTTGATCATCTAAAATAAAAAATATCCAAATAACAAAATATGACAGGATAATTACCTTAATTATATTTTCTGATTAGTATTCGATCAATAATTATGATTTCACAATATAATAAATCTACTACCTGTTGTATATCTTGCCTTGTCGGTGCAGGGATATACTGCATAATACTTGGTTACGACACGAAACTAGATTGCAATGTATAATTCGTTACATAACAATCCGAATGAACTCTAACACAGTATTACATAACAAAACACTAACTGTTATAACTTGAACTCCAACCAAATAGGTTTAAATCTCAATATGCAGAGTGTAAGGTCAACATTGCATCATTAATATTTGAATAATATTCCAGTTATATAACATTACAACTGAGACTGTTATGGCTCAAATTAAGTAATTAGAGCAAATATTTATATTAAAAACAAACCATAATATAAATAAATAAATTGAAACAGATAACAGGCAAGCGTTTTCATCAATTAATTATGAATTGTACTGCAACAATAAAAACATTTTTTTGGGCAATTTACATACCCGTTTATTAAACCATATTCTTAAGCTCCTTTATATTCCTTATCTTGTTACAAGCGACGAGACATCCAACAGTTTATGCTACAACACTCCTGCTAGGAACTTATTGTCCCACCATCCTGATGTTAAGTTAGGGAATACACTGGTTTTGGCAGTAACCTTATATCATCAGTAATTTTCGCCCATAGAATCACGCTCAAACTATTGATATAAGAAACTGTAAATGTACTTTTAATAATTAAATTGAAAAACTGTATTCCAATATCTATACAGCTAGCGCGTTTCACCTTTTCCTGAGAGAATTAGGATTACTTATGTAAAACCATAATGTATCATTGTAAAATGTTCCATCACAGTTACACATTAATTGTGCTCAGTAATGATAAATGATTGTCTGCAACTAGACTGTTGTTGCTTAATTCATGTAAACAAGCCAGGTGTTTTGTGCTCCATTGTTGTCACACAGAAATTTTTGTTTTTACAAATGAATAATTGAATCTGCTGTGTTAAATAATGAGATAGCTTACTTAAAGATGATTCTCGATGAGAGTACTTAGGAAACAGAATTTTAATTTTGTGAATTGCTTAATCTTTACACGAATATTTCCCTCCTTGAAAAAATCTGGGGTTAAGAATTTTTGAGAAATTGTGTTTACCGAGATGAGTTTTAAGAAGGTAAGGGATTTGCACTTCTGTGATATTGGTTATAAATAAAACACAACAAAATCAAAATATTAAAAGACTAAAATTGTACCGTAAATTAGTTAATTAAATTTCATACAATGTAAATTTCGCAACCTAATCAAGCCAGTATTATATAATATTATTTTACATCCAATGTTCCGGAACTAAATTATTGGGCATGTAACTACCTAATTGGCACGGCGTATGAATTTTTTTCTTCTAACCCTTTGTAGCAGCCCAACTACGTAACCCATCAGACCTCGCGCGCTTTTTGTCCGTAAGTAAAATTTATCTTTTTCGTATTATTAAATTTGCCCTTTGATGCCAAACGTATAAAATGAATGTAACGTAAAGTAAAGATGTGAATAGTAAAGTAACTTACCCTTGAAGATCTTTTATTTGCTTGATGGAGATAGATAAAGGTTGTGGCGTCCGTCCTTATGGCGACGAGCACATTGTTATAAATAGTAATTTGTATCATTAAATGGCTAATACCGTCGCGAATTTGTTTTAGGCGAGTTTACGTAGCTGATGTATCTCACGTGTTGTTTGAATAGATGGCTACCACTTCCCAACTTCTACACCTCTTCTAGAAATAACCGTTCTTAGACCTGCAGCTTCAATGTATCGTGCCAAGACGCCGACACCCGGGTTGTGAGTTCTACCTATTGCGAAGGGAAGTGAAATATTATTGTTTTGTAAAGTAAAACGTCGTACGCATAATTCAATAGAACATTGGATATTTTAGGCCCACCTAGAAGATATACTTTTTAGTTATTATATTCTAATTGGCAGCAACGTGGCATTACATAACTTTTCCTTTTACCATCTAAAAGTGGTGCTTTTAAGTTTTCGTAATTAAACTGAACTTATAAGTAAAACTTTATATTTCTAGTAATTTATTACTACGACCTCAGAAGTCACCACCCCCATGTGTTATCGTCATATGGTACAACATATTTATTGCGCGAATCTGCTATTGATGTGCCTACTCTGCCCATCAACTGGGTGAAACTGAGTGAAAACGCCACGATGCCTGCCATTAAAATAGAATATTTGTCTAAAGATGAGTTGGTATTTGAACTGATATCTAGAGGTATTAAATTAAATAGTGACAGTACAGTAAATGAAACTCAGAAAGTCCTTAAGACAGTGTTTGAGAAAACAATATTTTACCTACTCCTAGTAGCCTATTAAAAATAGACCACAATCAGGAAGTAAAACTTCTCAGTGAAAAAGTGATATTATTAGAACATGGGTGCAGTGAAATTGAACAGTGCTAGTTCACCTTTAGAAATCACCAAATTCCAAGAAAAGTGTAAACATTTAATAAACCGTTTATTTTTAGACAACCAGCTAGAACTAAGTTTCTGTACATAGTGAAACTTCTTATCAGCTTTAAAGTGTAGGCTAGTAAATGTTGAACAACAGTTAGCTAAAAACTTGCTACCTACAGTGAACCTAGAACAGCTTAAAGAGTGTATTAGAATCCGCCAATTTAAATGAATCATTAGAACAAGATGAGGCTATGGAACAGGCAGTGAAAGAAACAAATAGGCCCTATTTCTGTACAACCACCAACAATATCACAGCCTACTCGCCAGTACCCCCACTTTGCCTATAATGCCTATTTATAATGCAAACAATGATTGTATTAGTCAACCTATCGTCTGGTTTAAATATGTTTAATAAGTTAAACAACCCTGTAGAATGTTATTTACAAAATTTTACAGTAACAAATGGCTTAGTAGTACCTGAGCTAATATACTTTTTGAAAACTTTGTTAAAACTAAAATGTGAAACTAGCCTATCAGAAAATGAAATTTTAGCATTGTTACCATGTTTATGACCAAAAGTCCACTTTTAGCCAAAATAATACAGTGTAAGTCTGTCATGCCAAATTTCAACTATCTACACAGGGAATTAATTAGTGCTTTTATCCCTGTAGGCCTAATGTGAAAGACTGAGAACTAGATTTAGTTTATAGGCCACAAAGGTTTGATGAGCCACTGTATGAATACATCTATGACATCAAAGAGCTCAGTCAAGTTTTATTGTGTAACATAAGTGAACAGGACTTTGGTAACTTGTATAAAAAGAGGTATTAAGCCTACAGATATAGAAATAAGTTGATTTTTGGAAAACCAATCCCATTTGTTTTACAGATTTGGAAAAATTGTGTATAGCTAGTAACAATATAACCTTTAATGATAACTTAAGGGACAATTTAAGTAAGACATATGTTAACAACATGTATCCACCAACATGTTGAACCTAGGAATAGTAGGCCTACTATTAAAAACCCAAAGTTATGTTTCAATTGTAATAGGCCTAGCCACTTAGCAAAAAACTGTTTTAGGAATCCAAAAAACTAGTTGGTAGGGGAGTGGTATTACACACAACAACCTAAAAATATCCCTCCCCGGTTTCATAAGTTTAAGATTAATAATTTTATAAATAATAATACAGTAAGAAAAGAAAAAACACTATTTTATGAGAGTCTATAGGTAAGGTAATTAAAAAATTGGAGTAAATTAAACTATAGAAAACCTAAATTTAAGACTAAATACTAAATGTTAGACAGTGTAACAATATGCCTTTAATTGAAGGCTATAGTGGGTAAAAATGTAAAAACAAACTGCTTATTAGATACTGGTGCTACAAGAGATATAATTAGTAAAGAATTTTATGATAGGCCTATTGTTGAATAAAAATGTTTCTAAATTAATGAAGATCAGAGGATAGAATGTTTGCTGCAAATAAACACTGAAATAAAATGTTTTGGTTACTGTTATGCTAAGATAAAAATTTCTAAATTTTGTTGGAAAGTAAAATTTAATTGTATTGGATAATTTTAAAATGGGACATTGTAATTGGGAAAACCCATGTTTATATCTAATAGCAAATTAATTTTAGATCTTGATGGGGATTCATGTTATTTTAAATTCAATTGTAATGAGAAAATAACTATTGATCAGACAACAGCCTTTTAAACATGAAGTAAACAGCATTGATGTAAAAATAGGGTGCACTAGAGCTGAGGCGAGATCCAAAACCTTATAGGGGATTTTTCAAATGTTTTTAATCCAAAATTAGGAGAGGCTCTAGATTTGGAAGTGAGATTAGTTCTCAATGACCCCACACCTGTAAATATTAGGCCTTATTTTATGAGCCCTCCTACTGTAAATAAGATGAAAACAATAATACAGGATTTGGTTGGACCCAAGGAATAATTGAACCCTAGTACTTCAGCCTACTCCAGTCCAGCCTTTTTAACCAAAAAGGACAGACTTGTAGTCAATTTATACCGAATTAAATAAAAAGTTACAGAAAATTGATTTTCCCATTGGTGATTTAAATAATTATTATCAACATCTTAGTGGAGCCAAATATTTTTCAATAATAGATTTAAGAAAAAGTTTTTTTGCAATGTCCATTATCACCTGATAGTCAAGATCTTACCTCATTTAGCACTATATTTGGTAAATATAAATTTAAACGAGTACCCTTTGGTTTACATGTTGGTAGTGCTGTATTGTCCGCCTATCTGGACAAAGTCCTAGACAATATAAAAATTTAAGTATGTGATAAATTTTTGTGATGATATCTTAGTGTACAGTAAAAGACCTTGATTCGCATTTAGTACATGTCAGAGAGATTGTAAATAGACTAAGCAAACATGGCTTAACGTGCAAACCTAGAGAAAGCAAAGTTTTGTTTTGAGGAAATCTCCTTTTTGGGGAACTTAATAAAAAATAATACAGTAACTATAGATCCCGAGCGAACAAGGAGTATAAGAGAATTTATGCCGCCTAAGAACGCCCAAACAAATTTCACAGTTTTTAGGTTATGACCAAATTTCTTTTCAAAATTTATAAATAATTATGCCGAATTATGTAATCCTTTAAATCGTTTAAGAAGGAAAAACGCTAAATTTGTTTGGACAAGTGAATGTCAAGATTCGTTTGTAAAGTTAAAAGAAGCTATAATGAATCCTCCTGTACTCCAGTTAGCCGATTTTTCAAAGCAATTTATAGTAATGACAGATGCTAGTGGAATAGCCGCAGGTGGTTGTTTTTGTTACAGGAAAACGACCAAAATGAATTAATGCCAATAGCCTATTACTCTAGGAAAATTTACTGATGCCGAATTAAAATATACTGTTTATGAAAAAGAAGCTTTGAGTGCACTAATTTGCATAGAACAAAAATGGCAACGAATTTTTTAGAAGTAAGAACCTTTAAATTAATAAACTGATAACCAAGCTTTATCCTATGTCCTCAATCACAAAAGGAAGGTAGGAAGACTTGCCCGGTGGATCGAGAGGATTTTGGAAATTTGCCATTTGAGGTTGAATTTAAAAAGTTCCACCGATAATGCACTGGCAGATGCCCTATCACGTATGTTTGAGGGCGAGTCGACGGGAACAGCTGATCCGAGCCCCAGTGACTGCCGGAACGGTCCAGACCAGGATAAAAATAGATTAATCGATTTCCTTCTCCGCCATTCAAACTCCTCCCGAAGGCAAAAACTATAAACGAACATCTAATGTAAAGCCTAAAAATGCAGATAAATAATAAGTGCAATAACAAGGATAATTTGTGGTTTGTTAATTAATGATTTGCCATTAGCGTTTAAAAGATTTAGAAAAATATCAACTTCAAGATAAAGAAACTCAGCGAATCATTCAATCTGTAAAAAGCAATAGTAACAATTTATGTTATCTTTAATAAAAAACAATTTACTGATGTACCAAAAGGAATGTAAAAAGTAAAGAGTAAGATATTTTTTGCCTGTACAGTTAAATTGATTTAGTATAATGAAATTCATCTCCACAGTTCTTTAATAGGAGGTTCATTTAGGCATTGCTAGAACGCAAAGAAAAATTAATCAGTATTTTTTATAGACCTGATTTAGACGAAATTATAAAGGCCCAAAAGTGAAAGCATGTAATGTTTGTAAAATGAGTAAAGTGTGCCAAAGAAAATATGAGAGGGCGAATTAGTATCTGTGCCATTTAAGAACAATATGGATTGTTTATTCATAGATCTTTTAGGGCCCTTAGTGAGAACTAGAAACAACAATGTATATACTTACTTGTAGTTGTAGATGCCCCGCCAGTAAATTTCTATGGCTAATTCCCTTTGAGGGAATGTAAGAGTGCTGAAATATGTTAATAAATTTAGACTGCATAATTTTTTAACAACTTTTCTGTACCTAAAATAATAGTGTCAGACAATGCCGCATATTTTACATCACTGTATTTTAAGAAGTTCTTATTTAAGAATTTTATTGAACACCGTAGACTAGCGCCTTACAGGGCTAATGGAAATCAATCAGAAAGGCATATTAGGAAACATATCTACATTATTACTTAGTTTCTATCACAACTGTCATAGTTAATTGGGATAATGACCTAGGCTATATACAATTAAGTTTAAAACACCGCCCATAATGAAAGCACAGGTTTTGCTGCCTTTGATTTAATGTTTAATCATTCCTGTAATAATGCCTTTATCTAATTTATGGAAGCTAAATGATCTAATTGGTGAGAATTTGTCCAAGGAAACTGTTGTAAACAATTTAAAGAGAGCTGTGGTGAATGTAAAAAGGAGTATAGCACATAACAGTAATAGACAACAAGTACTCAGAGCAAAATGTAAAACATCCCTTTAAGTTGCATTTCCTTAGTATGGATTAGAACCCACTATTTAAGCAATAAGGTAGAAAAGTTTTGTGCAAAATTAGCACCAAAATATGTAGGAATTTATATAATTTTATATTTTTTAAGCCCTGTAACTTGTCATTGTACAACACACTGAAAATGTTTTTGAATGTAAAAAAGGTTCATATTGTAGATTTAAAATTAAATTAAGACCTGTTTCTGTATAAAATAAAAAAAAAATTTGTAGCATCCCTAGCTTAAGGAACCACTTGCTGCCAAATTTAAAAGATAGATAAAATCCAGGAAGTTAACTGTTTGGGTGAATTCTTAACGAATGTGTCAAGGGAAATAAAATATAGAAAAAGAATTTGTAAATAGACTTAGTATAAAGAAATGAGACAAAAGTTGAATCCTGACTGTTTGTTAATATAGGAAACAAATATGAAAAGTTGTGTCTGTCTTTTGTATGTATGTCAAAATATTGAAGTTTGAATTTTGTGGGATATATTTGAAGTGTTAAAATGATTCATGTAGATGTAAGATGTATAGGATGTTGTATGTAAATATGTATATTAAGAGTGATGAGTATTAATAAGAAATGTGAGACTTAGCTTCTCGTGAGGGAGACGTTTCATTCCAAAGTATTCGATCCATATTGGTAACTTGTCCGCAAGTCTCAGGGTATTTAATGGCAAAACACTATACACCAAAACACTGGTATGAATGCAAAAAAGAAGTATGAATGTGGCGCCTATATAACAAAAACACTACACTACACTTGTTTACGATTTAATCGCCTTAAATGCCCTTATTCTTGCAACGACCCGCAAATTCTAAAACGCTGCAACACGTGCACTGCATGAAAATAGTTTGCCTAAATTGAATTTTCTATTTTTGGTCCCTAAGGCGAGCAGTCATAGAACTGCATTGGAATGCGATCTAGCGGATTTCTATAGGAAACTTTTGAAACCCCGCGCTATCGTATTGTTATGGTTGAATTTGAATTTATGTAATGAATAAAAGGTTGAATTAAGTTTGTTTATTTAGAATATGTTTAAAGTAAAGGGACTAATTAGGTTGCGAAATCAAAACAGGGGGGGATATTCTGTACCGTAAATTAGTTAATTAAATTTCATACAATGTAAATTTCGCAACCTAATCAGCCAGTATTATATAATATTATTTTACATCCAATGTTCCGGAACTAAATTATTGGGCGAGGAGTAACTACCTAATTGGCACGCGTATGAATTTTTTTCTTCTAACCCTTTGTAGCAGCCCAACTACGTAACCCATCAGACCTCGCGCCGCTTTGTCCGTAAGTAAAATTTATCTTTTCGTATTATTAAAATTAGCCCTTTGATGCCAAAACGTATAAAAATGAATGTAACGTAAAGTAAAGATGTGAATAAGTAAAGTAACTTTACCCTTTGAAGATCTTTTATTTGCTTGATGGAGATTAGATAAAGGTTGTGGCGTCGTTCCTTATGGCGACGAGCACATTGTTATAAATAGTAATTTGTATCATTAAATGGCTAATACCGTCGCGAATTTGTTTTAGGCGAGTTTACGTAGCTGATGTATCTCACGTGTTGTTTGAATAGATGGCTACCACTTCCCAACTTCTACACCTCTTTCTAGAAATAACCGTTCTTAGACTGCAGCTTCAATGTATCGTGCCAAGACGCCGACACCCGGGTTGTGAGTCTACCTATTGCGAAGGGAAGTGAAATATTAATTGTTTTGTAAAGTAAAACGTCGTACGCATAATTTCAATAGAACATTGGATATTTTAGGCCCACCTAGAAGATATACTTTTTAGTTATTATATTCTAATTGGCAGCAACGTGGCATTACATAACTTTTCCTTTACCATCTAAAAGTGGTGCTTTTTAAGTTTTCGTAATTAAACTGAACTTATAAGTAAACTTTATATTTCTAGTATTTATTACTACGACCTCAGAAGTCACCACCCCCATGTGTTATCGTCATATGGTACAAAATTATTAAAAAGATATACATTTGATTTTTTGTATCTATTAGTTGTATGAAACAAGATGAATATGTTTCATATGTTGAAAGTTGTTATTTTATAGGCATTCAAACATTAATTTATGAAATAATGAAAACTAAATTACTGATAGAATGAACACTCCCAATTTAGGTATGTACAAATTTTAATATTTTCTTATGTTATTATATTATAATAATTACAATTTATGTTTATATTTATATAATATTTTTTATTTATAATGATTTATTTTGCATATATGTAAAACGTCTTCCTCATAAACAAGTTGATTTAATTATTTATTGAAAATGTTCTCGTATATATTAAAAACATTACGTTCTAAATTATTTATTGCTGTCAATAAGGATAATACCATATTTGTTTTTGATGCACATTTAAAAAGTCTAAGACTGTTAGAATAACATATGCATATGTGTTTCTTGGCGAATACATTTGTAAATTCCAAACTCAGCTGCTATCTAGGATGTGTATAGGTTATGTAGGTTTTGGAGTGGGTAGCATAAGACTAACTATATGAATAATGCCATGAATTTACAGAAATTATCCAAGCATTCTAAAAACTATGAAGTATTTGTTGGTATCGTATATGAGATATAAAAAAACGAATTAGTATGACGAAAACGTAATACGACTAACGCATGTGTGCTTATATGTTTAGTTTTCCTTTGTGTTAAAGTTTGAAACGAGTTTTTGGTTTATTTTGTATACTATGAAATAGGAAAAACTACAAATCACATTATGACGTTTTAAACCATGTGAGATAGTAATACAACCATTGTTGTAGCGGGTATTCCACTTGAACTTTTGAATGTGCCAACCTCAGCGATTAAGTTGCGGTTTCTTTTGTGGCATACTCCTATCTTTCCATCATATAACACACAACTGTTTGTTCGTTAGGTTATTACCTATTCGTCAGGTTAGTGGAGTCCTTTCCCAGGGAGCTCGAATAGGGGGGGGGGGGGGGGGGGGGGGATGTTTTATTAATTTGCCATCAGACAAAACCGGCATTATAATGCCGCTAAAAGTGGTGATAAAAATATAATAAAGTAAGAGACAAAACTTCTTTTCACTATATTTTCATAATGCCCAATCAGACGTAAAGGACATTGTTTATTACTTTCTTGGCATTTTTGGCAAGGATGGTGGAATTTCTTCATGAAGTCCTGATCAGTTTATTTATTGGCATTTGTTACAAAATTTTTATAAACTCTAAACATTTATGAATAAACTGTGTTCACATTTCGAAATGCGCAATAGGAGTACTTAGAGGCTTCAATATGCTATTTGCCAATCTAGAAGTATGTATCCAGAAGTTCTAATGAAATTACCATTTAGGAAGAAAAATAGGAAGAATGTTTACACTAAAACTGTAAATAATTTACCGTACTTGTAATATAATTATGTTGTAAGATTACCCATTATATTTTGGTAAACTCTTTTAGCTGATAGATTTTTAGCTTGTATATAATAAGACTTTTGAATAAGGTTCTTTGGCATAGTCCAACAGAAAATTTAAATTATTGGAAAATGAAAACTTTTAAAGTAAAGAAGTCCTGCAATTTGGTGTCTAAGGAAACTTTTATTCCACAAGTCTGGCAAGTACATAAATATGGTACTTCACAATACCAACTGCACAAGATGAATAATCGGGGGCGATACAGTTGGCCTTTTTAAATATAAGAAAATTAATTATTGAAATTCTTTAAATGCAAATAATGTATCAACTAGTGATTCGGATCACCTAAAAAACTATTATTACCCTAAGGAATTCATCGAAATTATTTTAATATTACAAAGGTATTATAAATGTCATTTTGGTAAACTATAAGCTGGGTTCCCCTGTATCATCCTAGAACCTGTTGGTCCAACATGATATAGGTTTGAACAGGATCACATCTAGTTGCGCTGGTCAAATATTGATTGTATGGTAGCCATAACAACCCCGTGACCCTCCACCACTACCGCTATTCATCCGATTGTAAAACGAATCGTCAGCTGATACGGGGGCTGCGTGAATCGTCCTCACTACTATTACAACGTCTATTATTATGGTGGTTTAGTTTCCAAAACTGCAACGAAGACTCATTGTTCACAGAGTAATCAACTGGAAAAATAATCGGAAACAAACTAAAACGTTTATTAGTTTTTTAAATTAAAGATAATTTGAAGCACCACGTTTAATGAGTTCCGTAATGTGAGAGGTGAAACTGTTTGTATTATGGTTTACCCCAGTTTTATGATTATATTATGATGTCCTCTGTCTACATGTAACTGCAACTTTTGTCTAACCTGCATTAATTTCTATCATGAAGGTTGCTTTATTTTCCCTCCTTCAGATAATTTAAGTTTTCAACGCTTAAGGGTTTTTAAAATAAGTAATAATAAAAACAGCATTTGTGTGTGATGTATGATGTGTGTTTTCGTGTGTTTGTTACAAATCGTATTGATATCATTAACTAAGAAGCTTTATTAAACTTTGAAAAACCGTACGACAACCCACATAACATAACTATTTTTTTGTTTCATTTTTTTCATTTCCAAACAACCCCCTATAGCTTACATCAAATAAAATGTTATTATAATTCGCGAATCAATTTCTCCATCGTTGTAAAAACCCAATGTTTGCAGTAAACATACGTCAAACAAGCTAGTAATTACAGCTGTAAACCACTAACGGACCTTAAACATTTTAGGGGAAAAACTAGATCTTTGTGGTACTAATAAGATTTAAATTGGTGAGAAGCTAAGAAAATTATTTCCAGCAGTTAAAAATCTGTTGTATTTGCCATGAACACCATGTTGTTGTTAAAATTACAAATTAATTTGGATTCACATTAATTATAGCTAACATTTTTTTTTTTATTGTGTATCAGTTTTTAATTATTATATTAGATGTTATTCATATCTATAATACTTCCAATTATTGTTCAGAATAGGATCTTTAAAACCTTAATGAAATATTTAAGTCATCGTATATTATATATATATATTATATCAATATTAGTCACACAAACTATTACACGCTTGCATTTAAATTTACTCACTAATATTCTAGCAGCATATTAAGCTTCTAGCTAAAATTGCATTCCAAACTAACGTAACTAAAACAAATATTTTGTAACGTAATTATGTTATCAAGATGGACTGTATCCTTGCTTTAATAACTTGTTCAGATAATGTCAATATCGTAAATTATTAATTACATCAGCCATTCATGGGGGTAATTATTGTTCTGTAGCGGCGAAGTAGTTTCTATTTCTTGAATATATTTCCCTCTATATTTCCCTCCGGTAGATAGTATAGTGAAGCTGATTGCCAACTCAATGTTTAAGGAGACGTAGTGTTACTATATACAAAGGACTGTGGACTAATCACAATGATAACTGTTTCTAATAACATTATTTTTTTGCTTCTGACATTAATATTTAGTTTACCTCAAAACTATGCTGTGATAAATTTCTAGAAGGGAATGACATATATGTAAATTTCCAAGGGTAGTATTAAACCTGAGATACATTTATTGACGGAACTTAAGTGAATTAAAAAACAGAAATTGGGGAAGTGGATTCTACTTCTGGATCTTTATTCTTATTTTCCAAGTTTTTAAAGATTACGTTTTAATCAATCACCATCATTGCGTTCAAGCCGTATGTATCGTAGATAATTTAACTATTAATCATTACTGATTACCTATAAAAATAATATGACTAATAGGCTAGCATAATTCTGTAACATAAAAAGCTAGCAATTAAATCATAAAAGGGGATAGGAATTGCAATGACCGGATTATAAGGCACTTTTTAAAATTGTAAAATAGAAGCTGGCAACTGGCGGTCCCCACACAATCGCTAAGTATGCCTTTAAGCTAAATATTTGTATTCACAAATCTACTATATAGAAATCAGTAACAAACTAAGTGTGAGAATTGGAATTACTTATGTTTTTGGAACTGACAACAAGACTTTACAGTCTCTTACTCCCAACATTGAAATGTCAAAAGAAGACATTTGTTAGTTTGTTTTTTAAAATATACTAGGTGATTAA
>NW_025788216.1:0-10838 GCF_021130785.1 Homalodisca vitripennis
GCCTGTATGAAAATAACTTCATAGTTTTAAGAAAAAATTAAATATACATTCCAAAAATATTTTTTGGGAAACACCTGCTATGTATGTATGTATGTAGTTGGCTATACAAAATTGCAACAGATTTTGAAATACAAGAGTTATTTAAAATTTAATTGATAACATTATAAAATCACATTAAGTCGTCCAAATAAGAGCATAGTTTACTGAAATGTCAGTTTGGTAGATTTATGGGGTTTTTCCCTTTACTCTGAAGTTTATTTAAGGACCTTAGATAATGCAAGGTGTCTTAACGCCTCAATGGTTTTGTGAATAATTGCAATTTAACAGTAGAACTTCTCTCTTTATCCTAAATCAATCATTTTATTAGTGCTTGTATTAAGTTCACATTATCATTTACAATGTTCAGAAAACTAACTGTTTACTTACGTTATTTTTAAAGAACGCAACAATTTAATGCCTGAACTCGGGGATGAAATATATCCAATTTCGAGAGCAACAAGAAATTATTATATAAATAGGTCGCCAAATACACATAAAAGGAGTTAAATCTCCTAACCATACGTTTTGTTTCATTTGAATTATTTGGTATCCAAGTTATACACGTAATTTTTTAGTACTTATGTTTTAGTCCTAAGTAATAAACCTAATAATTTTAACTTTTTTAAACATGATAAATAATTAGCTGAACGCTAGGGAACCCTATCACTCTCGTTGGGCTGGGATAAATACATTTCATATCTGTCTTCCGAAATATATCTCGAAAAACTAACTTGACCTAAAAAACTGCTGGTTTCGATGATGGTAGTGATTTCACTTCATGTGATTTGGTTGGTTCAACATAGCGCATACACTATTTCACATTGGTAACCATGAGTACAACGATAAAGTACAAGAATAAATAAATGTGAAACTAACTGAGTACTAACGATAAGGTGAATTTATCATGTGACATACTAAACACATTGTAATCTACACAATACCCAAAGCATAAAGCATAATCTTTTGGTAAGTTTTTCTGTATTAGACTTTTTATTCTTATAATTCAAAGAAAACATGACATATTCTTTCTAACCGTCATTTTTTATGAATTTTTGACATAAGTTTTTTAACAAAGTTTCATTTTTTTGGTTATTATTTCTATTATAAAAAAACTATTAGTTTTATAAAAACTGGTTACATTTCCTCCAAGTTAAATATGTACACTTGCATTAACACGTGCCATTCATTCAACAATACTTTGAGAACATCGTTTTATAAACAATCATATTAAATGTACTAAATTATATTTTTCCCTCTTTTATATTTAAGCTACAACGTTAAAATTGTATAAATTTATCCCATTAAAACAACAAAATTAAAGTTATTTATCCGAAATACTGTGATTTGGTAATATGCTGATTTCAATTGGTTTTAATTAATTGCGCAAATATTGCTACTCAGAGTGAAAAATACAAAATTATATAAAAAGTTGGTATGGTATAGTTTTTAAACATTTAATAAAATCTTAATCCTTGTATATTATTGTAAATAAAGGTATCATACTCGTTTTCAATTGCAATACAGAAATATTCAAAAGGTAATTTGGGGCTTTTATATGCTAATAAATAATTAAATAATTAAAATAATGATATAACTTTGAGAGAATAGTACATTGACTTTTAGTTTTCTAAAATCTAATATTTGATAAAAATGTACAGCTAAAGTACAAATAACAACAATGACACTAACTAACCGCGTTTATTTTCTTTACAAACTGAAACATTTTGTTAAATTTATTTTAGAACATTTCAGGCTGTAATTAGTACATTACGTCCAAAAATCACAGTCCAGCGAACTATTCATCTAGTACAGCTCTTACCCGAGTGCTGCAAAGGGAGTCTTTAGTGTCAAATTTCAGTCCATCTTGTGTTTTGTTTTGGGGTATTTTTATAAGATATATGAGTACTTGCCTTATTGCTGAAATCTAAAACACACACACACACTTCCCAACGCCGCTCCACGCCCCCCAACCTACACTAATAAATGTAACACGAATTGGAAATAAAGTACAATGTTTTCCACAGAACAATTGTGATACATTTAGAAATACTCTTTTAATTAATATTTTCTCAACTTTAGAGACCAAGGTGGGATTTTGTAGTCTACTTTAAAGACCATTGGGGCGTAGCCCGTAGAATATTTTATTTAAATAAGGAATACGCCTTAAGTTCATCCCAGGGACCCTAAGAATTTATATGAGTCAAGTTTCAGCGCAATCGGTTGAATAGTTAATAAAGTAAAAGTCACGTTCCGCGTTTATAATATTATTAGGATTATAGGATTTTTTAGATACAGTTTTGAGTAATTGTAACAAACAATTAAGTCAGTCGTGTTGCAACAGTTTTTCTAATATGTACGCTATTGCACAAAAATCAAGTTGAGGTTAACAAACACAATAATATCAAGAGCGAGAACGTTTTTAAATATATATACTCAAGCAATAAGGTCAAGCAGAAGGTTAATTTCAAAGACACTACGAGTAAACGAAGCGCCCTCAAATAGTGCTTGGTTTATTTAAATATACGTAATCTTTCTCGTATTTCGCAGTTTATAATGCAGGCGCTTTGATAAATTTTAATATGTTTGCTGCGGCGCCTGGCAGTGAAGTTACATCAATGGCAATACTATATAAACCTTCTAGCTTGGAAAAAATAAATATGGCATGCAAATTTCTCCATCTCTCACACACCAACATGATCGCAGGAACTAGATAGTTTTCATGGAAGTCGACCTCCACACCACACACCCTGGGGGGGCGGTGGGGTGAGTCACACACCCACCCCTTATATACATACATTTCTATGATTTTGACTACGGCCCGTTGGCCAATTAAATTCATTAATACTCTACTTTTTAAAATTGTTTTTACGATTTGTTAGTTTCCAAAATAATAGCTTTACCTTTGAAATCAACCTATGTTTTTAAATATGAAAAATTATTATTTTATAAATACCCTAAAAACAAATCATCATTATATTTTGTCATAGTGCAATTATTCCACAATAACGCCTCAAATTATTTATTTTACAAATTACATTTTATTGTTATTGTAAATAAAGTAGTCAGAGGATGTACTAATTAAGTTAATGTTTATTTAAATAGCTAATATATACACATTAAGCACACCGACAATGTAAAACACCATGGAAGACGACGTACGGAAAAACGAATAATACATAATTTAGCTCTATCATGCTGTTGTAAAAGTTGGCGCCTGCGCCAACGTTGATTTCCTTTGCCGTCGTAAGTGTGTTCCTATGTGAACCACCAATACACGCGGGTATTTGTCCAATTATTTTATAACACCCCTCCTCATATATCTGCGTGGGATCGGTTACTTCAGACCCAAGGTCCCACAATGTTGCCAGTGTTTGATTGATGGTAGTGATTTCGTGAAAATAATCGGCTACCATTTTCGTCCGTCGGTATAATGTTCCACCTTGATCTGTCCTTCTTGCAACCAGTAGACGATTCAGCATGAATATTGATTCCTTTGCTGCCATCGCCCAGAGCCATGTATTCGGGCTTCGGCAGTTGATTGTGCCACTGTTTTTTTTGTTTCTGGCTTTGCCCAGCTTTATGGCTGCGCCGCCCCAACAAGAAGGTGTATCCTGTGTTAATGACCTTCTGTCCCGAGTGAACCATGCACCCCACTTCGCATCAGCGTAGCCTGTCAATTTTCGGGGGATATTTCCATCAAAAATGCAGGGAATGATTGGCTGTCCCTTTGAGGTATCTCAAAACCTTTTTTAGCCGAACCCCAGTGATGATCGGATGATTTGTTCGTTGAATTGTGCGATCACACCTCCACGGAATATTGCTAAATATCCGGCATCGTACATACCAGCCAAGTACATCAATAAGAGAGGCTACCAGCTTCTTTTACGGATGATTTATTTTGAAGATTTTTCTCTTGGTTCTTCTGCTGTTCCCTCGCTTTTGTACTTGGACTTGCGGGTATTTCCACCTGGTTTACAGGGATTCCAATTCCAAATTTTCTTCCCAAAATTTCCAGAACGTATCCTCTTTGTCCCCAATTTTGATCCCGTTTTGTGTTGATCAATTTCGATGCCCTAAGAAATATTTGGCTTCTCCAAGGTCTTTTGATGCATATTTCTTTTTAATTTATTTCATGTTTTTTACGTGATCCAGCAGCGCCTCATTGTCCGGAAAATACCAACATATCATCTATTCCAGACAGCCAATTACGATGATATTAATTTCGTGCTTCGCAGCTTAAATAAACACTGAGTCTGATACCGGGTACCGGTTGCAATCCAATTTTATCTTAACATTTTGGTTAAATGGTCGTACCACATTTATCCCTGATGCTTTAAACCCTTAGAATTAGCCTTCTTCAAACTGCGTACTTGGTTCTGATTTTCTTTAATGCTTTTCTGCATCTCCATAGCTGCTTTGTAATGTCTTCGAATCACGTCGTTTCAGTTTTGTACGATGTCATTCACGGCCTCAGTTACCCCTCAGGCAGTTTCCATGTACATCTCTTCCTTGAGCTCCACTGTTCAAATAATGCCGTCTTGACCATCCCAATGCGCTGATACTTTGGTATTCAAACCTGCTGCTAATGCCATCGCAGTTCTAATCGACTCAAAATTTGCCACCGGAGCAAATGTATCGTCGTAATCAAATCCTGGTCGTTGAGTAAACCCTCGTGCGACGATGCGCGCCTTTCTGCCTCGATTGTACCTCTGGATTTAATTTTATTCTTGATTACATTTTCGGTACCGATGACGTTCTTGTTTTCCGGCCTGGCACTACTTTCCAAGTCCCATTTTCAGATGTGACTTCACCTCATCCATGATAGCACGTTTCCCAAACACTCAGCGTCATCTCCATTAATGTTTTATCTTTTTTGCACTCGGCATTGAACACTAAACTCCTCGAAGATGTGTCTATCTTCGTTGTTGCATTCATCAGAATCGCAGGATTTCTTTTTTGCTCGCGTGTCTCTTTCCAACTTGCACAAAGGATGATTCTAAACGGCCTTTTCAAAACCCGACCTTGCTCGCGTCAATGAATACGTCGTCGTCCCAGTATTCATATCTTTTCCGCGGCCTGACCAGTGCTAGAGACACTTTCGGGTCTACATACTTTCGTGGACGGCCCCGGCTGCCGTTCGTATCTTAGGCGGTCTGCCGACTCTTTTTTTTCCCCCTTTACATAAGATCTCCCCCCGTTTTCCCCCGCTCGTTGACGATTTCTTTTTCTTCTTCTTCTTTTGAATTCAAGTGGGTCCAATTCGCCTTCGCGTAATTTTTTCTCTGGCTTGTCCTGAATTTTCGATTGTTGATTCTCAAAATTTTTATTTTTTATCGACTCTTCCAGTGGATCAACGTTTGGCTCTCGACGACCCCATTTCTCGTCAAAACGTACATCTCGGGTCACGACCTTTTTTTTTTCCCGTATCCAGCCGCACTTGTACGCTTTTGATTCCAGGGCGTATCCTATGAATCTACCTGCAGCAGCTCTCGGGTCCATTTTTCCAAGTCCGACTGTTTTATCTAACACTACCTCTCGAACCAAATGACGCATGTGTTTGAGGTCCGGCAACTTGCCGTGCCAAATCTCGTACGGGTTTTTTTCCCCGATCCATGTACTTGACACGATTCCTATATAATTCGCCGTCGCAATGGCTTCAGCCCAAAATGATTCTGGCATCCCGGTCTCGATCACATGCATCTGGCTGTATCCAGCACGTTTTCTGTTCTTCCTCTCCGCTACAACCGTTCTGCTCAGGGTGTATGGCGCTGACATCTTCCCCTGGATCCCCTCCTGCTTCAGGTACTCGTCGAAATCTCCATTTTGGTATTCCCGACCGTTGTCCGACGTAAAAATTTAATTTTTCGGCCAGTAAATGTCTCAACAAAATTTTTAATTTTTTGAACTTACCGAGTACTTCGGATTTCTTCTTCAAGAAATATACCTCGCACCACGTACTGTAGTCATCGGCAAACGTCACCAGTACTTCGATCCGCCGTTGGAATTTGCCCTCCCTTGGCCCGCAAACGTCGGTATGTACAATCTCCAGTGGCACCTACTCCTGTCAACCCTTTCTGTGAACGGTCTGGAGCCTGCTTACCGCGACAGCAAACGTCGCATACTGTTGCTTTTGCCCTTGAACGACAAATTTATCCGGGTTTTCCACTGCTCTTTCAAATAATTTATTGACTGCATCCATGTGTATTTTCCCAAAGTCTCCTGTGCCAAATTTTCGGTGAAATTTTTGCCCCTTTCCTAAAAGGTTTTGACTTGACGTTCCTCAGAATTTGCTTGCGCTCGCGTAACCACCTGCGCATTTTCAGTATTTTCTTCTCTTACAAAGTACAGGTCTCCCACTCTATCGCGATAATCAGGGTTTTTTCCATCTGTATTACGTACCTCAGCTAATTTGTCATTGAAGATTCCCTGTATTACCTTTGTCAGTAACTTTGATACCAAACATCAGATTAGTTCTTAATTCGGTACAACAGCGTGCCATGCAAGTTCGCGGTTGAATTAACCCACCACTTACATTTATCTTGGCCACGCCCTTTATATTTGCAATTGTCGATGCTTCTTTGCTAACTTGAGCACCGAATCGCACGTCACCGTATCTTCAAGAATATCCTCGTCGCCGCACATGTGAGTTGTGCACCCCACTATCCAAACACCACTTGGATTGGCTGTGACCTTGAACCTTGTTAACCTCTTCCTCGTTTTCCGAGATGTAAAAATCCTGTGCTACCCAAGCATTTCCCTTTTGTTTTTCCATCCTCCTTTTCGGGACAATTTTTGGCAAATGGCCACCTTCCCGCATTTGAAGCATTTTTCCCTTGAAATTACCTTTTTCGCCGCCACCGCCACGTCTACCAAAATTACGTGTTCTGGATCTGGCCATGAATCTTTTTGTCTTCGGCGTCTTGTGAATCGCCTACCCGGGCCAAAACATTCTTTTTAAGTTTTTTTATCTTGAGCTTTTCCGGTTTTTGGCAATTGATCACGACTCTCGATTACGCATTAAAAATTCTCAAAACTTGGTGGCAAACCGGCATATCATGGTAGTTAACAGATCTTCAGAATCTCGATATCCATTTCCCCAATTTGTCAACTACGCGAAGAAGTTGTCCGGGTACTGGTGTATACTTTCCCCCTCCTTCACCTTGTGCACGAACAGCGACTTAAAATAACGTGGCTTTCCTTGCCGGCCCTTTTGAGCGTAGATCGTTTCAAGTTTTAGCCACAGCTTAACAGTTGTCTTACAATTTTTAAATTTTTCAACTCTGATGGCGCCCATCGCCAAAATTATGCTTGCCTGAGCTAAATTGATCCCATTTCCCACTTGACTACAGCGCTTCCATTTTCAACACTGTTCCCCGGGTTTCTGGAGACTTCCATCGGCATACGGCCATAATTTCTTCTGAATCACAATGCCCGAATCTGAATTTTCCATGTGTCGAATTGTCCTTCGACAGTGCTTGTATATTGCTACTTGTACCACCATCCCTTTTAGGTTATACAAACCATTTTTTAACACAACGTGATAAACACACACTAATTTCACTTTTACTGACTTTTATTAACTTTTAATACCCAACGCTATCCACAAACGTTACTGGGCCCATAACCTGTTGTAAATAAATATCAAGATTAATAATTAAGTTAATGTTTATTAATTAGCAAAAAAACACATTAAGCACACCGACAATGTAATACGTGGAAGACTACGGAAAAAGAATAATACATATTTACTATATCACTGTTGTAAAAGTGGCGCATGCGCATGTTGATTTTCTTTGCCGTCAATTGTTGCCTATGTGAACCACCAAATACACCGGGTATTGTCATTATTTATAACAATTGTATTGTGTAGAAACCTTTTATGTGTAAAAATGTGTGTAACCTTATTTGTATTTTGTGAACACATTTTATGCACTGTTAAGTATATTGTACCCGTGCTACCTATTGTTAAAAGCTGATTGTGTGGTACCACAGTAGACCAAAAGAGTGCCAGGTAATAAAATTTTCACCCGCAGTATTCCCCCAAGAGTAATATGAAAGGATGAAGAATAACGAGACCCAGTGATATACGGCGTGTAGTTTTTAATAAACAATTTGATTATGGTCTCCTGGTTTAACACAAATATTGTATTGCTATATGTTTTCTTACGGACATTGAATGAGATTAAAGTTAAAACCCGTTAAATATTAATTTTCTTTATCAAATTTCAGGGTTTCCAAGTTAGTTCATACAATTTAATTCGGGATATTTAATAATTAACCAAAATTTAATAATTAATCATTTTTAAAGTATTCTAAAAAAAAACTGTTTCATAAATCACTTATTAGCATTCAACCCATTGTTACAAATTAATATTAAACCACTGATGCATATTTAAACTGTTCTGGAGTATTTATATAAATTTATACTATCAAAGGGGAGTTCCAAATGAATAGTTTTAAAAAACAGATATTAACAGTTAGCATTTTGTGATGTGATAACCAATTACACAATTTCGCAGTTTTGATAAAATTAAAAACTTTAACTATAATTTTTAATGGAAGTTTTGTTTTTTTTTTCGAAAAATTACATTTTTAAGCGTTATAAATAAACTTTCATGAGTTTTAAACATTTTTATTCACTGTGAATGGTAAGCTAATAAAAAATATCGTGAGTAATTTCAAACACGGTGTAACCTCATTTATAACGCTCAGTTATAATGTTATAAAATATTACGGACAAAAAATTGTCTTAAATGTTTCTTTTTTTGTGTAAAATTGAAAAGATTCCCTTTAACAAAACTAACGATGAGTATTTATTCGTTCCAACAAACTCTTACAACTCGAGAAAATTCTGATTCCACTTACACTAAAAGCCCACTTCACCTTCCGTTATTTAAAAACAATGACTCCCCGTTGTATATTTCCTGATTTTTATATTCCTTTCCCCCTTCTTAAATATGTTCAATAGTGAATTAAATCCGTTAAATATCTTAATTCTTCTAATTCTTTCCAACTAAAAAATTTTACGCAGCTTCGTCTATGCTAATTAAGAGCATGGGTTTTTTAAAAAGTTAATTGTTTTTTTCTCATGAAGATTACTTAAACAATACCATAGTCAATATTTAAAACATACCAATATATAAAATATATTTTCTATATCTTAATAATACAGGAAAGATTATGATGATCATGGATAAACGTAATAAAAACATTAAATCATTGACAGAACCAGTCTTTTCTATCCTTACAATTTCCACTGTATATTTTGAGGTAAATAACTAATAGGAAGGAGTCTGGACTAACGGCACCATTACATACAATAGGGAAAAAAAGATTTTTTAATGTAGCTGTTATACTCCCAATGGAATATACATTATTCTAGAAATTGTAAAAAATAACCAAAGTAAATTCAACCTGGTTAAATTTATTGATTAGCTTCCTTTTTTAAAAAACATTGCCATTTTACAGCCCTCAATCCAATTGGATTATTCGTAAATTTCTGTTTGGACTCATTTTTTAATATTGAATCAGATGATACTTCATTCAGGTAGAATACTACAGGCTACGAATTATACCGTAGTGAATACAAGGAGGCTCCTAAGTTCTTTTGCCAAGATTCTCTGAAGATGAAAGTTTGCCTCAACTGTTAATTACAACACTTTTATTGAAATGTATTAAACCCTCCGGAGCCTAGGTTTAAATATAATCAATATTATAATTTAAATTGAAGGTTTTATGCAAATAACTTTATCGCCTCAACTTGGGTTAATTTTCAGATTGCAATATGAATGACCTATTTGTCAATATATAAAAATCTATTAGATAGTTTTATAGTATCCCCCGTAGCCTTTAATTTTTTCTTCAGCAAATAAAAACCCAACAGTAATATCTCCTGGGACTGCAAACTTTAGACAAACCCAGAAATGCTTTTTATATGAACGGGGGACCTTTCTTTAAATATATCTTTTTCGCCGAAAAAGGGAAAAAACCTTTTGAACAATTAAGGAAGTTTTTTTGGGGCCCGTAAGGATTTCTTGAAGTGTAGTCGCTTCGAAAAGCATTGTGGCAATTATATAATAATTTTGAAATATTGTGCTCTAAGCCTACAGTACATGAAAAGTGACTACCAATGCATAACCTTAATTAGCAATAAGTACGATTCGTAGGTAGAATCGTCATTAAGCCAGGGGAATGTAAGACATATGTAATTATTAGTAAAATAAAATTCATAAATCGATGTACAGATAGTTGCGGAAAGGAAGTCTTGTTTTTACAATTCGAGACAAACATCCTCCGGATGTAAGTGGATACGGGACATCCGCCCAGACGCCGATGGTGAACAAACAGGAAATGCTTGCTTAAGCAGCGGAAATGCTTATATATAAAAAAACCGTGCGACGATGTAAGGGGCAGCCATGCTGTATGGAAAAATTGGTACTCACCAATTATGATGGAGAGATTTGGCATAGGCGTGGCCATTGGAGAGCGGCGGGAGAACAACATCAAAACTGAAGAACAAGGAAGAGAGGAGGAGGTCGAGGACGGGAAGTCGAAAAGCGAGGTTCGGGATGCTAGTGTTGGTGTTCGTGTGCGGAAAAATATCTCTAGTCTAATAAGTGTGAAGTGGAATAAAATGTAAGTAATTTTAAGAACTTAGTATAATTTTTGGTTCTTAATCATTTTCAATTCCATATCTATTTAAATGTTAAAAATTTCGAAAATGAAATTCATGTAAAATGTTTATCCATTTAAAAGAAAGTTTCTCACGTTGTCCATGAACTCATATTTTTGCAACACTA
>NW_025788217.1:0-11367 GCF_021130785.1 Homalodisca vitripennis
TTTCACTAGGTGGTCTGTAGATGCCTACAACATAAAGGTGTACTTTACCTTGAGAAATTTTTATCATCGCCGTTTCGCAGGTCAATTCCATGCAGTGGTGCGCGATGTCTATTTTCTCAATTTTCCCTCCATTTTATGCTATTAGACAATACTTTGAATACATTTTTACTTTATTTTACACCTCAAAAGTTTGGCTATGCATACTGTTCACACCTTATGCCTTCTTGGAATACACATTTTTAACACTTCAATTTGTATATCTCACCAGACATCTAGGATTCGAATCCGAGGACCGTGATTAAAATGTCGAGACCTTATTAGACTACGGAGGTTTTTTAGTTATTCCGTATAATATTGTGTTTTATTTATTTCACATTCCTGAGTTCAATTATTCTTGAATATGGATATTTATTCAACATTTTTCTAACATTGTACTGTACTGTATGTCTATGAGTATTAGGCTTCTAACAGGAATTGACACTTTTTTATTAATTGAACATTTTAAAACTTACTCTTTTTTCTTGCCATTTTTATAGTATCTTTTGTGTATAGTCTGTTAATCTGTAACACTTTTCAAGAGTTATAAACACTTGACTTGGTGGCCATATTGCTCAAAAAACAACATAACCTTTATACATGGTCTATCCCTATTCCCTACTATGGTAACATTGAGTTATAGACTGACTGTTGTGTTGTGAGAGGTTAGAGTTCGTGTTTGTTACTTCTGTCTGATAATGAACTTTCTTATGCAATTATATTAAAATTTAAGAATGGGGGATGAAATAAAAAAGATATCTTTCGGTTTCAGTAAATTATCAAAAAAGCCTTCTATTATTTCCAGTCATACAAATCAAGTTAAACCGGAAAAGAATACAATAGAACTGATTGATTGTGTGGAAGGTAATTCAATCAAACTAAAAGAACCTTTTAAAAGTGAAAACAATGTGTTAGTAATTCCCCTGAAAAAACAATCGGAAGATTTACGTGTGCGACAAGATAAGGAATTAGAAACCAAACAAGTTGGAGGCGGAACAGCAGTTTTGGTTGGTGACTTTGTTGATAATCAAGTTTCTAACAATTCTAGCCAAGTTTGTGAACCTTCAACTGACAGCCAGGCAAGTGACGTAAATAAGGATCTAAAAATCTCTAACCCTCAAGAATGTGAGAAACTAACCTTAGACGAAATTGCCGCAAGAGAAATTATAGCAGAGTTAAATTCAAACAATGCCAACGAAGAAGCTCGTATTTTTAGTGTTCCACTGACAAGCAATCCTCCTACAGGTGAGAAAGAATCATCTCTTGATGATTATG
The DNA here is from genome assembly GCF_021130785.1 of Homalodisca vitripennis. NCBI lineage: Eukaryota > Metazoa > Arthropoda > Insecta > Hemiptera > Cicadellidae > Homalodisca > Homalodisca vitripennis. The sequence continues at coordinate 1,312 of NW_025788217.1, forward strand.
ATAATGTACCAGTAAATGAATTTGGAATGGCTATGCTTAGAGGTATGGGATGGGCTCCAGGTAAAGGTATTGGGAAGAATGAAAAGTCTGTTACTGTAAAATTACCAACAGTTAGGCCTAAAGGAATGGGGTTAGGTGCTGATAAATTTATTAAAGAGGCAAGTAACAATAAAAATGTTGATGAAAATTTAAAAATGATCAAAGGCAGTTTTGTTCGTGTGGTTGCAGGACCTCATAAAGATTGCTATGGTCAGATAGAAGGTTTTGATGATGAATCTGGAAGACTGATTGTAAAGCTTGTCTTAAAAAATGTCTCAGTGTCCCTTAATGAGTTTATGGTTTTGTTAGTTGACAAAAAAGAGTTTTTAAAAAACTCTAAAGTAATCAATGTTGCTAAATATGAGCAATACAAAGATGATGAAAGTAAAAAGAATCCTGATCAGGAACAAATTGATAAATCTGTAGATAAACCAACAAGAACAGATAGTAAGCTTAAGTATGAAAAGTCAGTAAACCATTCAAAATCAAAAAAACATGGATATAAACAACAGTCAAGTTCATTGGAAAGTGAGGATTCGGACAGAGAGATTACCAAAGCTCCCATATCAAGTAAGACTTTTTCACATAAATCTTCAAATAAGCAGAGTAAAAGATCTAGAAGTAATTCTAGAAGTGAAGATGACAACTATTCTAGAAAAAGACGTGACAGGTCAGTTTCATTAGACAAAAATTCATACTCTAAAGAAAGAGGCAAAATAAATAAGACGACTGATGCCAAAAACTCGCGTAGGCCAGCAGAAAGATCGTTGAACAGACGCAAATACAGTTCAGAGTCATCAAGAACAAGTAGTTCAAGTGATTATTCTAGCAGCAGGAATAGGACAAAAACTAAAGTGTATAAAAAACCGTTACGGACTCGCTCTAGCTCATCGGACAGAAGTGTAAGTTCAGGTTGTTATTCAAAAAAAGATAAAAATAGAACTAAGAAAAAGAAACCTAGTTCGCATAAGTATAAATCTAGAAGCCGATCAAGATCACCAAGAAAAAAAAATAGCCATAAGAAACACAAAAAAAGGTAGTTAATAGATTTTAAGGACTATCTGTTTAATGTAAGGAAATTGAGTAGGCAGGGAGTTTCCTTTCTCTTTGTAATATCATATGCAATTCTTGAATGAAGTGTTTATTTTTTAAAGTTTGTGTATACTTTTTAACTATGTATTGAGTAGTTGATATCATGTATGAAAGGGTTTACTTAGGTCTGCAGAATAATAAGCAGCCACCTATGACACACCAAATTAACCGATTATATTAGAAATATCTAAAATACGTGTATAAATACATTTAACCTACAGGGACATTTATAAATAATAATTTTCAGCTGTTTATATTTCCATACAATAACAATATTGTTATTTTTGAATTAAGTTCCATTCAAACAAAGTTTAATCATTTGCGTCAGAAATGACATTGTCTAAAACAGTGAGACATGTGTTTTTTTTTGTGTTAAAATTTATTTTTAAAATATGTTTCAAATGGCTACAAGATAACATTTTGCGCCTATGACAACCAACTTACTCCAGTTTTTAGTGAGGAGATGAAAACTAGAATTAAAGGTCTGAATCAAGTAATGTTTTTGTTGCAAGAAAAGACGAAACAAAGACCTATGTTACAAAAAACGCACTTAAAGTGACGACTTATTAACACAGTAAATTTAGTTTTGATGAATATATTAAACAATCATGTGGTAGGGTACAATAAGCGGACCTGGTTTTTTTTTATCGATAGAATGTAAACAATCGATACCTAATAATCGCATGTCAAATCCTAGACTATCAATCGATATAAAAGTTTCTATAGTCCTCACTAACGAATCCTGTTTTAAATTAAAATATGCATTTAAAATTTAACAGTGATCAAACAAATTATTATAACCAAAATTAGGAAAACTGAAGACGACCATATTTGCTCCTCTCACAGTTTAACAGTTGTTTCTTTCCCACCAAATTTTACATAATTGGATTTCTCGGTGCGAGGTCCAACATGTTGAAGTCCACGAGAAACATGTCATTATCATCTTTCAAACCAATGTTGTGTAGTTTTCTAAAATTGGACTGCCATTTATTTTTATAATCAACTGTTACTTTATTTAAAATCGAAATATTACATTACGAGTAATATTTGAAAAAGTGGTTTTACAGCAGTTGATATAGATTATTTAAGTTAATGGTACTTTGTGATTATACCGACCACACCCAGACATGAATCGTTATTTGACATTTTGTTGCTCTACTGATTTACTAGATTAGCGTAAAACAATATTTCGTCAATATAAAACAGGAATTGTCCTATCGCTAAACACCCACCCATCCTCAGAACAGAGGTCAAAGTCGAGCGGGGTCCTAGTAGATAACGTGATTGCCGAGTCGCGTCGCTTTGTTGTACTTCCGTGTTTTACCTCTACATTTTCTCCAAACACAAATAATGTCAACAAAAACACACAATTACAAAACCTAAAAACTAAACTCTTTATTGAAAAAACACTCAAAACTTGTTTTTATTCTTGATCAAATTCCGCCACCCAAAATTGGCGAGTGCCACCGGCGCATTGCCCAAAATCCGAAGGGTGCTGGCCGAAGCCCGCGCTGATGTCAAACGAAAGAAAAACATCATCCCTCGAGATAGTACCTATCAGTAATGATATCAAAATTCTAGAGGGGCTGATCATAAATATAAAAAATATAGAATTTGTAATGGAAAGGCAATTATGTACTCGTGCAAAATCATGTGATGCCGCGTTGGCCTGCCGTAATCGGGATTCTCGAGAAAAGATAAAGATAACCGCGACAACAATACCGATCACAATACCTGGAAATGCTTGTAAGTTTGTAATTACAGAGTTGTTTTTTCGTTCTATCATGTTTGTTTCTATAAATTTATATTTTTGTGTTCTTCATACTGGTGTTGTCGGTATAATCCCAAAGTACCAAGTTAATTGTTCAAAATAATTAATCAGTATCTGATGGTTATTATTGAGTAATATCGTTTGCCAATTTCGATATAAAAACCGGGTCCGATTATCGTACCCTATCCCAATCATGTACTATTTTAGTTGGAACCAAACCAACACTCGAGGTCTGCTTATCGTACCCTGCCCGATGGTTATAAAAATATTACTAAAGAATTATTATTTTCTATAATCTATATTTATTGTACATATAAAAATATATTTTCACTAAAAGTAAAATATTTAAAGCCTATAGGCTAACATAATTCCGTTCAACGTTATTGTTCCAAATTAATTTAAAAAAATAAAATCATGTTTATGGTATTTTAGTAATGTACAATGGCGATGTACATGTGTCATTTGCGTCACAAGGTGTCCTACATTTTTACTCTTAAAAATAGTCAAAAGTAACTAAATGATAAATAAGTGTATCAGCTTGGTTAATTACATTTTATAAATATACATAGTCTAGATAGTTTTTATTCCTTATAAAATTATTACTTTTTAAGTTATAAAAACAGCCAGATTAGAATGTAATTTGAAATACCTATAATGCAATTTGGTTAGACATTTTGATTTCAGTAATTTTAGATAATTATGAATATTGAAGATTCAATACTCTTGAATATCGATGGTTCGATTGTCGTGGTTGGCGCTTATTTTACTGTAGCCGGTGACTATTTAATGAATTATGTAGACCCAAACAATTTTAACACTCTAATTAATTTTTATAAAATATTTTTATAAACAGTATTGTGAATAATTTTTCTATAGGCTTAGTGATTTGAAAGCCCTACAAATTAGGCTTATATTACTAGCCCAGAGTAAACATATGGCACAGTATATATTTAAACCTGAGTTTGTACTCTCTATTAAAAATTTCATCTAATATTAACGGTTAATTGTGATTTCTTTAAGTGAAAAAAAGAACAGTTTGTATTATTTAAAATAAAAAGTGTCGACAGCACAAAGTCCCTAAAAGTGTGATTCTATTTTCTTACCTTTTATTGATATATGTATATATATATATAATGTATACTATATATATATATAATATATATATATATATATAATTAAAAAGATAAAATATGCAAGTGTTGCTAAATCATTAAATTTCATAACAAAAATAAAACTATATGGTACTTAATCGTAAGTTTTAAATTTTTTGTTTATTTACAGAAAATGGCACTTAAAAACATTATTGTAAACCAAAAATGTACTGGAAGATCAACTGAAAACATAATTACATTTTTTTACGTACAAATCGTTTTGTGTCCCAGGATATGATTTGAACTGGTTTTGATATATTACCAGAAAAACTCCTAGTAGCTGATAACCATTGCCTTTGATTTCAATGGACAGAAATCCCACCAGCCAATCTGGGAATATTCAAAACTACAGTGCATTTTGTTTTAAATAAGTTTATTCACAAATAAAACCTATGTCAGATAAAAAAACAATTTATTAAAAATTTCAAAAGTATTCATAGTTCTTGTTACTGAGTATTAATCAGAAACCTTGTGATTACTCAAATGGCGTGTCTACGAGTAATTACCAAGAAATGTTAATTGTTTGCAGACAGGGTCACAATTATAATGATTGTTTTGTAGGTTTTATGAAATAAAATTATATATGCAAATTCTTAATTTCAAAATTATATATACTCCAGCAGAGAATCCGAGTTATATATATAATAGAACACGAATTATAGTTATAATTTGTTATTTCACATCTATAAAACCAGTTTTGAATTGGAAGAATACGATTAAACTTATTAAAATGTCATATTTTTCAATTAACCTTTATTTTAATTATGAACCATTTTTGTGTAGTATAATACAAATAACCCATAAGGTTTACACAGGAAAATAAAACAATGTAGACGAACATTATGCCTTATGTTTGTAAATTAAACATTTTTAGATACAATTTTTGAACTTTCTTAAATTTGGGCTTTCTTTGTAGGAAAATTATGTACATACTGAAATAAAACCCTGAGTTTATTATGACAGTAAATAAATATGAACAGAATTTTGTTTTTTCTTCTACATGATTCATTGCTCTTGGTGAATATACAGGATGTTCAGTAAAAGTGTTCCAATACCAATTAGTTATACCACAAAAATGAGCGAAAAAGTTCTAATATATGAAGGTATGTCCTGAGACCTTTAGTTTACCATCTATCTACCTGTATGTGTTTTTTATCAAAAAAATTATACCTTTGGAACCAGTTGAGATAACGTTATGAAACTTGAGGACTATTTTAACCTTTGGTAGACCTCTTTAAAAGTAAAATATTTACAAAATCCTTTTACCTGTTTCAAAATAACGGACGTTTGAATTATTCCATAACAATCGACTAACATCCGCCATTTTGAATTGGGTAAAACGATATTGTAAATATTTAATTTTCAAAGTTTACCAAAGGTTAATATAATTTTCTCTTTTCCTAACTTTATCTTAACTGGTTCAAAAGATATAATGTTTTTGATAAAAAACACATACAGACAGATAGACGGAAAACTAAAGGTTATAGGACATGCCTTCACATGAACCTTTTTGTGTATTTTAATGTATAATAAAATCCCAAAGTATTGGAATACTTTTACTGAACAGGCTGTATAGTCTCACAGTTTATATTTGAAAAACCCCACATCTATGAATTTTGGCACACGTATTTAAAAATTCATGAAATTATTTTACAACTGGTATGTTTACTATTCTATGATAATCTGTTCTTTTAGTACACTCATTATATCTTGCAAAACTCAGATTTTTATTATATTTGGCACAGGTATTTATTTCTTGGTATTGGTGTCATTTTTCTTTATTTAACCCTCTTACTGCCTATAGACTAGAACCTAGTCAAATGAGGTGTTTTAACACTGGCCATCAGGTATAATCTAGTTGAAGTGTGGTCATGTGTTAACAAAGAAATAATAAGGTCAAATGCAGCACTTGAAGCTCTTAGTAAAAAGTACCCAAATGTCTTGCTGGTCAAGTCAAGTATGGCTGGCAGAAACTTACACACACAACATGGTATGCACATGAATGGCTTGGGAAAACACTGGCTTGCAAGAAGAATCTGTGAAGTATTGGTGGAGAGTACAAGGTCAGTCTTGATCCATAGATCAACCAGCGGCAGAACATCAACTCCAACATCACCCCTCAAAGATGAGTATAGGAGCAATGAACAACAGTTACCAGTCAATGAGTCCAGCTCGATATTGGTCACCCTAGATACAGAATCCACTTCAAGCTGCGAACTGTCTGTGGTTGCAGAGCCGGTGAAAAAGTTAGCTTCGGGAAACTTCTCACCCCTCTGTCACACTACACCACCGTAAAAACTGCAAGTCCTATCAATAGTAATTTAATTTCATGCTATACAAAGTCTGGTAAAGATACATGGGTGAATGTAATGCATTTAAATATACAGTCAATAAGGAACAAAGTAAATGAATTGTCAGTAATGTTATATGAAGCCCAATGTGATGTTGTGTTAGTTAATGAACACTGGCTTCTTAATGATGAGGTGAATCTTTATGTGCCTGAGGGTTTTAAATTAGCTGCAGCATACTGCAGGAATGAGCCCGACGTGGGTGCCTCTGATTTTAGTAAAGTATAATATTGCATACGAAGTTTATTGATATTGCTCACATTAAACTCTTACTAGCATTTTTTGAAGCTGTCTGTATTTATGTAAGTACCTTTAAGGTATTATTTATTTCATTGTTACAGGACTCCAAACCTCAAGTTATGATATGTTTTTTGATTACCTTGAATCGTTACTCATTTTTACTTAATAATAAGATAACCAAACAGATAAAGTACGTACTTCGGGGCAGATTTTCATTACAGATTTTTTTAAAGTAAAAAAAATAGAAACAGTAACTCTCATTAATGTACTGAAATCTTTTTATTTGTATCAGGCAAACAACCTTCCAAACCTGGACAAAAATAGTGTTATAGATAACATAGTCACTAATTTTTGATTAAAAAAAACTATTTTGTGTGTAGTTTGTTGGAACTACGCTATTTCTGATCACAAGGCAATTAACTTTCAAGTTCTCAATCCTCCTCAGTTTTTTCCCATACAAGAATTATCTATCGTATAGGAAAGTAAATGATAAAAAAGTTGTATGTGTTTTTACCATCGATTGTCTTCAATTTGACTGGGACTACCTATTTTTAAATTGACTGATAAACATGCTGCTTTTGATTATTTTGTAAATACACTCTCATCTGTGTATTAATCAGTATTGGTCCAAGAGTACAAAAATGTTGTATTTCATTAAGGTACAAGATAGAAAGAAACAAGACTGTTTCAAAATGGTTTGACGATTCACTAAAGAAAATAAGAAGTTTTGTAAATATACTAAGAGGGGGCCATAAGGTACGAAGATAAATAAATATAACCAAACAATTAATTTTTGTTATCGATCATCCTAATTATATCAGATAATATATAACTAAAGACGAATAAAATATGTTAAAATTACCAGCATATAAATATGATGTAAAATTGAGAAAATTGTTAATAGTACACAAAGGAGGTTGTATAAGGCAAAATTAAAAGAAGCAAAAATTAATCACAATGATGAGTTTAATAAATAAAAGCTCAGTAATAAAGTGTCTTAGCTGACGTGGAAAATTATTAAAAAATGAATCCAGGGAATTTCAAATCTGATGTATCTTCTTCTCTCCCTATAACACCAAGATCAGTTCAATGACCACTATATACATATTGGTCAAAGAAATATTGCAGTTAAGTCAGTCTACTAGTAGTAATAGGTTAAGTCATGAACGTGTTTTTAACAAGTGCCTAAACGTACTCCGGTAAAGTTCTGTTGGAAAAGTGTGGATGCAGGGAGAAATATGTGACATTGTAAATTCTCTGAAGATGTCTAAATGTGAGGATATTTTTTTGGATTTTAAAAACAAAATTGTGAAAACAGATGTCTCCATTCATAATTAACAACTTAGTGTATATAGTTAATCTTTGTCTGTCGTTTTTTCTGTCTTTCCAAAACGGCTTTAAAAACATCCAACAAGTTTTAAACTCTGTTTACGAAAGGGGATAGAATGTGTATTGATAACTATAGGGACCATAAACAATGTGTATCAGTTATTATCAAAAAATTGTTAGAAACTTGCGGTTAAAAAACAATTATCTAGATTATTTTGACTAAATATCAAATTTCTTTCATGTAGCCAGTTTGGTTTTCGTTCAGGATACTCTACAGTTAAGGCCCTAGATATAGCTGTGACAAAGATTTTAAGGAGCTTTGAGGATCATGAACTTGTAGGGTATGACCCTTTTAGAACCTAAGACAGGCCTTCGATAGAATTTTCTCATGGTGTTCTTTTGAAATAAGCTTGAATATTACGGAATAGAAATACACGAGCAATTACAATTTTTTCAGACGTATCTGTGATGGCAGATTTGACACATGGGTTATCGGTTGGGAAAATCAGATTTCATCTGTAAGGAGGTTCTTGCTGAGAGTTCCACAGGGTTCTTTGTCCTAGGGTCCTTTTGCTATTTGTACTATATTACTAATTGACTTGCCTGTTAATTTAGATTGTTGATTCCCATAATTGTTACGCAGACGACACCTCTATCCTTAGTAAATGGGAAAATTGTTTAAAAATAAAGTGCTCAATCAAAACTAATAGTAGTAATTAACACAGCACAATTGTATGGTTTGATTCTAAACTATCTTAAAAATATAATGATAACAAGTAAAAACAACGAAGCATATAGTGTTTACTTTAAGACAAATGCCAGATAGATAGTTAAAATGACAAAGCCAAATTAAAACTCTTAGGTGTCACTATTGATCAGGAAGCTTTTATTGGGAGGATCATACAAACAACTTAATCTCAAAATTGGCACGTGGTTTGTTTTTTATTGTAGAAAGTTTTAAAGACCTTGGTGTAAGCCAAAATGAGCTTGCATGAAAAATGTCATATTTTAGTTTTTTTCTATGCATCATTTATTGTATTCAAATATTTTGTGGGGGGAGGGTAGGTAGTACTGGTTGCGGGGAGAAACAAAGAGTTTTTTTATGGCAAAAAAAATAGGCAATAAGGAATCCTTTTTGGTTTAGTGGTTTAGGGACGTAGTAGTTTGTAAGGCATTATTTGTTCTACTCATAATATAATTGACTGTTACCCTGCATTTTCATTTTTCCAAAATTTTAATTTATGTAAAAGAGCATTATTAATGACTTCCTCTGTTTTTAATGGTATCCATAGTTATTCAAACAAAGAAATGGTAACAACAACTATAGTCCTGCCCTCTATTCCTAGGGACTAGAAAAATATGCAAAGAGTCGATAAATATTTACAAATTAAAATTTTTTACACAAAAACTCCCTGAATCATGGCAGAGTATTAGATTATTAATTCATTATTTAAGAGGCAGGTTTCTGGTTGGCTGTCAAGTCGTTGGCATTTTACTCCATATAAGAGAATTTTTTAGAAATATAATATTAGTGACAGTTAAATGTGGGTATTTTAAAGATTTTATGTAATGTAGTATTGTATGATATTAGTATGTTTGTTTGTTTTATTTATTGCACTTAATATGTTATTGTTATTTTATGTATTAGCAAGCTGTGATAATTTATTGTTGGAACTGACGAAGCCTATTGTAATTTTGTATTACTTATCTGGTCAATAAAGATCTAGATTCTTGATTCTTGATCTTGAAGTGTTATGTTTGATTTTTTATATGTTAAACCTTCAATTAAAATATTAAACATGTGTGTTCTAAATGAATTGTACCATCAAAAGAAGATAATTATAATTCAAAGACAATTACTGGTCAGTTTTAATAAACCATAAAAGGTGCTGGTGCCTTCTGCCATATACAGACAATACATAGTATTTGAACTTTGCAGGTAAATATGTAACCATTCAACAAGTTTTGTTTATCAACCAAAAGATATACATATTCATAAGCTGTAACATATTATATTTATTGCCAATAGATCTTTTTCCAAAGAATACATGTTGGTTCAAGTTTAGTAGCACATTTATAAAGTAAA
>NW_025788218.1:0-9946 GCF_021130785.1 Homalodisca vitripennis
GGGAATCTAAGACCTATATATGTATACATACATTTTGTTGATTGGGGAAACAAGGAAAACCCCATTACGTTTAGAGTCCTATGACCTGTGTAAATTACAATAGCCATAACTATGTATTTTTAAAAATAATTTCATAACTGAACATTGGCATCGCAAATAAAATTCACTAGAACTTGGAAGTGCTTCATACACGTGCAAAGCCTACGAAATTGTGCGAAGCCGCGGAGAAATGCTAGTAATTTTATATATATTGAAAAAAGTTAAAATTTTTCCCAAAAATGTTGAAGGCTTAAAGTCTTTTCAACTGCCAGAATTCTCCCCCTCATACAGTTCAACTGTGTCAGATAGATATATTTTATAAATCTTTCACCAAAGGTCATATACGAGGGACAGAGTATAATACTCTTTCATCTCTATAAGATGTGTTCAATAATTTAAAAAAATGCGTTTTTTATTTTTTGAACCTACTCGAAACAAAGTTTTATTAATTATCTGCTTGCGCGAAATCTTGTGGTCCTTCTGTTTTTGTGAAATGCCTTAATATTTATTGGGTTTTGTTTTGATTTAAATACAAGTACAACCAACTATTTATTACGTTTTTAGTTTAAAAATAATTTTTTTTTTTTCTTTCAAAAATTTTAAGTCGTAGTCCATTTTAAGTCAAATTAGTTATATTTTAGTAGGAGCTAAAAACTAAAAAAAGGAGAAATAAACGCATTTTAAAATTATATTAATGTATAATGATTTATTTTTAAATTAGAAACTCTTATTTTTAAATGAAGCAAATTTTACTATTGTTTAAACATTAAGGATGCAATTTGTTTCCTTACATTATGCTATAAAATGAAAATTTTTAAACTCAGATTAAAACATGTTTATTTACAGAGCCAAAACAGTGTGTTTCAGAGATTATTTTCTTTATATTCACTTATTTTCTATGAGAATGGAGTTATGGATTTTTAAAGCCGATTTAGAACTATCTAGGAATTTTGCAAGAAATTCCTAATCTTCATCATCATTTCATTTAAGGAGATAAATATACCAGAGAATGTAAATGTTTTACAACTTTGATCACATAGAGATCTTAGAATGATAAAGAAGTTAAAAAATAAAACTTTTATAAATTTCAACCCTACCGTTGAAAAAAGTTGTCCGTTCTGGATTTTGAAACTAGAACATGTCTAATCAGTTGGATGATTTTATTTAAATACCAAGTTAATTGAAATTATTAAAAAATGGAATTAAGGCTGGCAGGAAACCCTTTCCATTAGCTCCATTGTTTTGGAAAAAACAATAATAATAAGTGCGAGCTTTTTTATTGAAAATTGGTCTCAGTATCCCTTAAAAGATAGGTTTATTACGTAACATATTAAAAAACATTAATTTTATTTACTTAACTTATTTTAGTATGTGTAATTTGAATATACTTCCTTTATCTAAGAATAATCATATATTATATATATATATATATATATATATATACTATATCCTTTTAAGGTTGTTAAAACTATAAACACAAAATGTTATAACTTACACTAAAATGAGTTTTTTTTTTTCTGTAAAACTAACATATTTTAGGCAAAGTAAACATTACAGAGTTTTAAAAGCCAATCATTAACCATTTTGCATCATCTCTATTTAAGCAAAATAAGCCATTTAAATTAGCCACTGATGGGATCTAGTAATTAATTTCTCGCTTTGGTACTACAGCAACGTAAATAAACCAATACTCCAATGTTGAAACAAAACGTTTAGTACAAAACTCAAACTCAATCGGTTTCAGTTGTTTTTAATTACGTTAAGGCGGGTGTAAACGGTCATAACTGCAAATGTTATTTATACAAAGAATGCCCCAAAATCATTTTCAAAATAATACTTTGCCGATTTGAATTTTTATTACCTTGCTTTTCCGAGGTTTCCTTTTTGATGAAATTTTGTTAGTATACTGGAGTCTCCTAATGATCTTAAATGTCTATCCTTCAATAAAATAAGGTTAGACTCCATACTGCATATTATAAAATGTTAGAAAAAACTGCGGGTGAAAATTCTCGTAATTGCTTACTTAAATGCGAAATAAGTTACCCATAATAATTATATCACTCCACGTAGTCCAATGTGACTATCAAACACCCATGGACCAAACGAAAGTGTTTCTGAGATTTACAACCAAATTTTACGGTGGACGGAGAGGAGATACTCATGAATTCAGTTTTTTACAACTTACAAGGGTAGAGTTACAAAGGTCGTCACCTCCTTCTAAGTTTCTTCTTGAGGCCGCTTTCTAACAATTAACCATTAACAAAATATTTAAAATATCGAGATATTTTGTAGTCTCACTTGTTGTCAAGGAATACATAAATAAACAACTAACAAACACACAAACATTTTACAAGTTAAGAGTACAAGTGTATGCCGCTAAACACGTAGCGTCGTAAACAGGCTTCGTTGATGTTACATGCACAATTAAAACTCAAACTCAAACGGAAATATTACACCATACATTTTTCATAAAATAGTTTTTACGTCCCCCCATCTTTTTCTTTAAAAGGAAATAAATCTTTATACATCGCCCTGGCACGCAAGAGACAAATTGTGCCAGCCTAGTTATAGTGGTTTTTATGGACTCATATTCAAATCCGGTGTATGGGGTCCTAGACTTATCATATACAACTCATTCCTTCTATCTATTTAGAAATAAAGTTTTGATTCAAAATTGTTTAAGGATTTTCCACGAATTCTTCTCTGGGATACCTTGCGAAGTAGTTAGGCTTCATGTTTGGGTTACTGCTGTGTCATACTTTTCTTTATTTTCTCGTACTCAAGTTTTAATTATAAGTTTATACACTGCGATTGTATTTTGCAATCATGGTTACCCATAAGATCAATGAAACAGATGGTCGCTAATGCCCAACTAATTATCAGGAGAGACTTGGACCGTTTGGTATAAAAAGTTATGCTTTATTACTAAATTTGGAAATCTGTAAAGTAAGTGTTCTTCTCGAGAAAATCACGTGGACAGACGGACATAACTGAAATTTGTAGTACTCTTAGAGTTTATAGTTATACTCACGCTCAAGGCATTAAATTCTATTTGTTCACAGGTATCATGACAAGTTTTTCTATTTTAATAAAACTAATATACAAAATTTCATCGAAGGAAGGACCTCTCTCTTCTTATTAAAATAAAATATTATTGCTGTAAGAAGAATTGCACAATTTCTCCAATACACTTTAAGAGAATTGTAAATTTATGTTACCAGCAAGAATAATACCAAATGTTTCAACAACTTTATTTAAACATAAACATAAAATTTAAACTCTAAAAATTTTGATTCTTTCCGACATTGAAATAAACATGACTAACAGGTAAACGTTTTATATAAAATATATGTATGTTATACGATTTTATAGCCATCATCTCAAAAATTATGTTAATTTTTAAATAAGATTAAATATTTTCTTGGATATTATGTTTGTGGCTAGATACAATTTTCTTATATTCGTTAACTCCTTTTATTCACCTTTTACAAATGTTTAAACAACATTAAAGTTGAGCAATCAGGACAAAGTACAACTTTGCCCATAACGTTGTATGCGCGTGCCCATCAACTACTTGTATCCCCCCCCCCCCAAGGGGGGGTTAATCTAGACTGCTTTTGTTGCCAGCAATTACGTACAGCAAACCTCAAACAGATCAACTCCCATTTAAAACTGAGGTTTATGAGCTTTGTTTGATAATGTTTATATACGCACACGTTATTTAATGTATAACAAACTATATTCAGATTTCACAGTCCAAATAATAATTTGGTTCATTTTTTACCTGTTTCCTGTCTCCCAGTTTATTTTCAATTTATAATTGTTACAGTATTAAAATCAAGCAATTTAAAATGTGGCTTATAGCAAAATTATTTACTAGTAGTAGAAATATGTAATGTAATTATTTTAAGTAGAGGAATAACATAACCATACAATGTGTCCTGCTTCTCTTTAGCAGTTAGCTATATAGCAATAGATTTCAATTATTGTTAAGGGATATTAGAAACATATTCTTTGCTTAATAGGCACTAGTTCAGATAATTCACACCTGTAAGTGGACATGTTATGTACCGAAGTATAGGGTACTTCAATCACTTTTAATATGGCTCGGCCTCTCTACAATACTTCTTACGCTTAATGGCGACCCAACACCCTGAAAACTTATATTAAGGTAATACAAATCTCTTGAACATCTGGCGTTGAGGTAAATATTGAATATTTCCGTAGGATTGAATACCTTATGTCAATGAGGACAACTTGGATTCTAAGATTATTTTCCGGTCTGAATAATCATCATGCTCCTGAGGAAACGTGGAGTTTAACAATTCCCAGCCTCTGCTTTTGACCTACCCCTCTAGTTGTTCTCACCAGCCGGCTGTTTCCTAACCGACCATCTTTGTCTGGTAACTAAGACTATTTTTTTATATATATTACGTTTTCAAATACCTGATCCGTTCAATGCCCTAAAAGTATCACTCACCTTTGCTATGTGGTCATTGTGATATACTCACTCTTACTGAGTGAGAACTTTATACGAACGATGGGCCCGGGATGTGAAATACCAGAACATGGCTTGTGGAATAATTTAATATTTTGCTCAATCTCCGAAGTAGTAAACATGATTCTCCGGAGGATTGAGGAAAACCCCTAATACCCTCACCACGACTTTGGCAATTACGTCTGGCCATGTCGGGGGCTTGTGGATAATTATAGTTTCGGCAGCCCCGGGACGCGACACAGTTCTTTACTCATGGAATAGACCGTGCCAATTCTTTTTGAAATATTCAATCTCCCCACCATCGTCACAACAGAGAAAGAAAACTTCTGAACTATTTTATGAATTAAGTAAGATACCTAATTGAGTTTTTAAACTAACTATACAATCTTAACTCTTATCTTATACCTACTAGCTTCAATAAGTTTCTGGTTTATAAAAAACAACTCTCAATAATAAGTTTTTGAACGCGTTTATTAGACGATTTTTTAAATTGTCACATACAAGAGAAAAACTAATTTGAAAAAGTCTTACAAAATTTTTGTAGATTGGAGAGAAAAAAATAAAACAAAGTAATTTTTCTTTGGGTTGGAAGCTGATGTGGGTGGGGGGGAAGAAAACCTTAAAACATAACTGTTAGGGGTGTTATTATAACAATACAAAAAAAAGTTTGGTTGATGGGGGGAGGGACTAAATGTTGGGTGGCTGTGGTGAAAACTTCCCCCACCATGACCCAACACACAAAGGAGTGAGCGAAAACCCCAAAAATTTTACTAACCAAAGGGGGACTTACATTTACCACACAAGAAAACCTTATCCCAGAAAATTTATTTTTAAAAAGTATTAACAACCAAGGGGAAAGGGGGGGGTGGCCCCCCAAAATCTACCGGTCATTTTAATTAGAGTTGGGATAGTATTCAATACCATAGGAATCACATAATTTTATTTAAGAAAAATGTTCCTCTTTTAAATTTTATTAAAAGATTTGTTAGAACGGTCAAAGTATATTGGATTTGGCTGGTGGTTTTTATGTTTTTTAACTTAAAATTAAAAAATGTTTAATAATTAAAACATACTACACCTTTTGGATTGTAAATTTTTATAAATCCCCCCCAAAAGTGAAAATAAGTGGGGGGTGAGGGAACCATTAATTAAATTTTCCCATTACTGGGGGATTTCAATTTAAAATCAAATTATATTTTCATAACGCAAACATTACAACAATGGTTTTTCATCGACAATTAATATTTTAACCCAATATAACCTTTTACTAAAATCTTCCATTTTTTGACCTATCTTTTCCCCCACAAAGGGGGAATCATGATTTATTATTTTTTTATTTTTTATACCACAACTTTATTTCCGTGGGGGGGTGGGACCATGGGGACCAAAAATATATGAGATCAACCCTTTTTTAAAAAATCAGTATGGTCTAACAAAAAAAAAAATGTGAAAAATTTTTTGTTATAGTTTTTTGTTGGTTCACTTATTTAAATATTAGTGAAGATGGCCTTTTTATATATAAAGGCCCACCAATACAACCAAAATTAATTTAATAAAAAATTTATATTAGATTTATATTTTATATTTGCTTTTAATTTTAAAAAAAAAGGTAGATGGGTGGAAGAAACAAACGAACCGAAAACAAAATAAATTTAATTTTCATCCAACAAAAAACAAAAAGATAAATGATAATTATTTTGGGTATTTTTTGGTTATGTGGCGGGTTTGGGGGGCGGTTGGCAATAATGTCTAATATATCTATATTTTGGGGACTTTTTAGAACTAATTTTGTCATAACTTATGGGTGATGGATTATATTGAATTAAAAAAATTAATTTTTTTTATTTAACTGGCCCCTTCGGGGCTCGCTGGGGGCTACGCCCCCAGGGTGCCCACCAAAAACTACGGGTAAAAACCGGGTTGGGTTATGGGCCAAAAAATCGGGTGGGGGATTTAAGCCCTCGGGGGTAGGGGTAATTCCGGTGGTGACTGGTTTAAGTCGGGACATATTTAAATGTTTGTTTTAAATGTGGGACCCCAATGGGATTTTAACAATAATTGGGACCCCTATTTTATCATAGGATTTATTTTTTTTAATCGGGGGATTTTACTGTTTTAAACAAAAAAAACCCTTTTGGACCCATTTGGAGGGTGGGTGCTTTTTTGCCCCGGTTATAAAAACCCCGTTAGGGTGCGGCGATACGTGGACCCCCCACAAAAAAAAAAGGTTACAGGTCTGATACCTTATTCGGATTGTGGCCTCATGATCCTGATCTACGCCTAAGGGTTAGCCAGAAATTGAGCCTCCCGGGAGAGGGGGGGGAAAATTCATTGCACGGGGTTGGTCCATGCTATTCCTTTGAGAAATAGTTTAAGGGGTATAAAAAACATTAATAAAAAACCGGGACCTCCAAAAGTGGGCTAGTATGTTTAAGTCGACCCGAGCGGGGGGGGTGGGGGGGTTTTTGTTTTAATAAAAAATATTCAAAAACCCCACCAAAAAGGAGGGGGGGGAAAGTTAATGTCCCAGGAGGGTACCCTAATTTTTTTTTTTTTTCTAGGTTCAAAGGGGGGGGGGGGGGGGGGCACCGGGTGGGGGGGGGGGGGGTGGGAAAAAAATTTTTTTTTTTCCCTTGGGGTAGGGGTTGGATGTAAATGGGGGTTTAAATGGGGGGTAACGGGGTTTTTAAAGGGGGACGGGGGGGGTGTGGTGGGGGGGGGTGGGTGAACCAAGAGGGGGGTTTTTTTTTAAATATTTTTTTCAGGTTTTTTCCCCCCAAGGGGGGAAATTTGTTAATTTTGGTTCTTTTGGGGTGGGGGGGGGGTTTTGTATTTTTTTTTTTTTTTTTATATTTTTTTGCCCCCATTTGAAAAAAACCAAAAATTCCCAGGGGGGGTTAACGTTTACCAAGCGGTTATTCAAGGGGTGGGGGTGGCGGTGGGGACCCAAAATTTTTTCGTGGGGGGTTAATAATAGGGGGCTTCAATTGACACCCGGGGGGGGGGTGGGGAATTTTCCCCAAAAGGAGGGCTACAGCGATTGTCGATGTGGATGGTAAAATTTCGGCCTTGAGGTCATGCCAAGGGGAAATTACCAGGGGCGTTTAATAAATTACGGGGGGGGGGTTCACCACTTCGGGGGGGTTTTAATGTACTCAGGAGGTTATCCCGGGTATACCAGGAAATCCCGGGGGTGCGGTAATGCTTACCAGAGGGTTAATGACCCCACACCAGGCCCCCTTTTTGGGGTGTTGTCCAAAATTCGGGGATAAGCGGAATTCTGAAATCATATTAGACCTATTTTATTGAAATTTGCCAGTTTTAATCAAAGTTTCGGACTCTCTAAGGCCATTTTGTTTGGCTTAACCGTTAGAGATACGTCAAAAAAAGTGACTGGACCTTTCTGTGTCGGAAAATAATTTTGTGTTATCGGATTGTGAACCCTCAGATTTGATCAACGACCTATCGGGTTAGTCGGTTACAACGTTTGGGATAAAAGTCTGACCCGGTCAGCTGTTGTGTAAACTGATTTAGTGTATAATAAAATAAAAAACAATGCCTTTATCAGATTATTAAGTTGATCAGGGGGTTTAATTTAATCAGGGGTTTCATCAACCAAGGAACTTCCCGGGGAGAGGGGGTTTATTTTCTTGGGGGTTTTTAAAAAACGCGTGGTACTTTTCTAGTAAATTTGTGCTGTTGGGCACGAGGAATTTTTATCAAATTTAAAACGTTTGATCAGGGGGTTTAAAAATTACTTCGGAAAAATTATCATTCCACGCCAAGTGTTTTTGACAATGAACTATTACTTCATAAAAATAAAATAACCCTCCTGTCCCTTAGTCTACTATTGAAGCTTCACTAACGCCTCAGCCAACTTCCGATGTGGAGGGGGGGTTTTAGTCACTCAGATAATATTGTAATCCCCAAGGTCAGGGTCATATGGAAACCAGCCATGAATGCGGCACTTAATTATAGTTGCAAAAAATTTAAAACACTAACAAGTGACGAACAAAGAATTTGCCTTTTAGAGCATTTATCAGGCTTACGAAAGATAAACGGACAGAAAGCTACTGGAAACCTTTTTTGTTGAATACTATGAATAGATACTTACAAAAAAGATTTACATTTTAAGCTGTGGACAACGGTTTCCCGGCCCCACTATCGAGCACGAAAAGTAGTTTTTAAGTGAAATTTACAATATAATCACGTTTTACGGCTAAATCATGGAAGATAGAGTAAAAAGATCACTGGATCTTTTGTGTTAGATCGCCATTATTTGGTATTATTAAATAAACTTTTTAATCTGGGGCTAGAACTAATTATTTTGTTCTGAAATTAGAGCCCCAGAAAACAAAAATCTCCACGTAAAACTCAAAAAAAATCCAAAACTTTAAAAAACGCGTTTAATGCGGCCAAAACCGTTGGGGAGGATTGGGCAAAATGTTACTGACCTTGTTTTGTAGGATCACGTAAGCATTTCCTAATCTCGTTGAAGATTTTGTTTTGAGTTACGGAAACCCAAACCGTTTAGCCGTTATCAAGCCCGGAATGTAAATTTGTAGGGCGAAAAATTTTCCAAAATATTTTCACTTAATAGCGTTTTGGCGGACAAAAACCCAATGGAGATAGAGTAAAATGTCACTTGGAACTTTTTTTGTAGATCACATTATTTCCTAAATCTAACCTTGATTTATTTTGCCCTCCGACCCAATGGTTTCGCCCGCTATTCGACCTCCAAAACAAACTTTTTCACGTAAATATTAAAACAAAAATTGCACATAATCACGTTTTTTGGCCCCAAAAAACAATTTTGGAGGATAGGGCAAAAAGGTCACTGGACCTTTTCTGTAGATCGCGCAATTTTCTGTAATTTGATGGGTCAATCAGCTTTGGAAGTACGACCCAATCGGTTCGGCCCCGCTATCGGGCTCGAAACCATTTATTTTTTATCCGAAAAAAATTCTCTTGGGAATGTCAATATGTTCGAGCGTTTTGTCGCTGTAAAACCATGGCAAGGATTAGAGCAAAAAGTCACAGGACCTTTTTTGTAGTACACTTCATTTTTTTTTTTTTTTTTTTTTCCCTGACTAACGATTTTTTGTTCAGCTCGAAGCTAGCACCAACGGTTCGCCCGCTATCGTGCTTACAATAAAGGCCCGCAAGGGTAAAGAAAGCGCGATTTTTCGGGGAATTTTTTTTTTAGGGGTTTAAAAGTAAAAAAGTCCGGTTTTCAGACTTTTCCCGTTGGTTATACGGCAAAAAGGGACCTGCGTGCCCAAAATTTTAAGTTTTTTAGCTCTTCTAGAAGTAGGGGTTTTTAAATTTTTATTTCATCCAAACAGTGAGTGAGTTACACATGCGGTGTTTTTGTATATTAGATAAAATCTGGGTTTTTATATAATAAAA
>NW_025788219.1:0-11543 GCF_021130785.1 Homalodisca vitripennis
AAAAATAAAAAAATATTGAAAAAAAATTAACACGAAGATTTAAAAAGGCCTAACAGAGGCCCCGGGAAAAATGTAGCCCGACCAGGGGTTATCATCTTGGAACAAAGAAAAAAAAGATATCCTGAATAAGGATTCAGAAAAGAATGGATTCAAGGCTAGACGGAAGTAAATATTCCAAAGGGTAGAAATACTAAGAATGTATCCAAGGAAAATACCGAAGGAAGGATAATGGGAAACCAAAAACGCGGGATCCATCTGTGATAAAATTCGGGCAAAATTTAAAAGTTTGTTAGTCACAATTTTTTTATTAATAGTCAACATCCGCATTAAAACAAAAATTTTCGGTATCTTGAAATATATTTTCCCGGGTTTTTGTAACTAAAAAATAAAGAACTTCTCTAATAAATTGTTTTTATGATGGAAAAATATAAAAAAACAAAAATATCCTTACTCCACTACAAAAATTGAACTATGCACAGTTAGACGGAATTTTCAGAATCCACTGAAGAAATGCAAAAGTGTAGGGGAATCAGGGGACTGTGAGAGGAGATAAGCCACAAACGGTGAGATTTTTTGCAGGTACTTTTCCACCTGACTAGGAACACAGCATTCAGTTTATTTTATTTAAAGTAGCGTTCAATAAATATTATTTTCTGGAAGGGAGAGAGTACAGAATTCTTTACACTATTCATTCCCGATCAATGAAATTTCACATAAAACAGTAATTCTTAATTTTTAAAATAAATTTTTGAATCTTTTTACTACAATTTTAAATTAAATTTAAATTTATATTGCACAAAAAAGTTTAAAAAAAAACATTAAAGGGGAATTTCTTAGGGATTAAAAAACGTAAAAAAAAAAATTTGTTTTTACGTAAATTATTTTTTTTAATTTATACATCCTCCATCGTAAAAACCAAACTTGCAGAAGTAAAAAAAGGACAGATACTAATACTAAAACTATTTTATTTTTTACTGTATTTCCCGGGCAAAGGCATTAAAGAAAATAAGGTTGGGGTTTTTATGTGTACTATGGTTTTGAACAGAGATCTACTCCAGAATTACTCAGCCGATTCTGGTCCATTACAAAGACGAGGAAAACCAAATTTGACTTCACATGGAGGTACAATTTTTCGATTGAAAACAATATGTTTCTATCTCTTTTTTGGGCCGGGGGAATTTAAATACTTTTTGTGCCTGGAATCTCCAACCAACATAAATTTCACCAGAGAAATTTACAATTATTGGCATTTTTGAACTCAGAAAAAATAGAAAGTTCCCACCACAACATAAACGGCAGACTCATCACTTTTAAAAACCCTGGATACATGAATAAAGCACAAATCTAGGACTTATAATAACTTAAACATCTCACTGCTTGTATTTTAATCGTAAAAAAATTTGGAATAATTACATAAAAATAAATAAGAGGCACAAAATTTTTGAGTTTAAACAAACTAAGAGACAGACTGTAAAATTATCTCTGAAAAAAAAATCAAGTTAAAGTTAAGATATTCTTTCTGTTTCTTTTCCCAAACACTTCAATTCTTGAATTTCAAAAAAATTTATAGACGGAAAAATTTTATCATGTAAGTTTTAAAGTTAATAAACTCTCTGCATAAATTTTAATTATTCAGAAATTGTAAACTTTCAAACATAAAGTTAACAAGTTGAAATACTTTGGTGAACTGTAAACTTTTTATTAAAAAAAAAACAGCCAAATCCTCGCCACTTTGGGGCTTATCTTTTCCCCCCATTTTCGCTTTTTCCAAAATTTTCCATTGACCAAAACGTCGAGCTGTTGTAAAAGTCTTATTTTTCCCAAATAAATTTTTCTTCTTCATAATTTCAACTATTGCTGACTCCAAAATTAAAATAAATATTTAATAAAAGAATAATTTTCAAACCTAAAACGTAGTGCTCCATTTTTGTAACTAGGGGCAATGTTGAAATCTATGTATAAATTTTTGCAAAAACAAATTTAAAATAAATGGATTATGAAACTATTTTACATAATAGTTGGATCCAATTTATAAAAAATTTGGATCCAATTTTTATTCATTTAATTATTTTTAGTCCTGAGCTAATAGGATATAAATTAAAGATGACAATTAAAGATTAAGAAAAAGTAGATTACGTAATAAAAAAGTTCTACACAAGCTTGTTATGTAAAGTAATGTTATAAAAATAAAATAATATATAATAATAATAAAGTAAGGCTATAATTGATTTTATTTTTATGTCACTAATATGGGCTAGGACACTCAAATATCATCCTATTGTCTTTTTAAGTAAATACAAATGTACCATTACCTGCTGTAATATAAATTAAAGCCTATTAAGGAGCTTCTGATCTTACGCCAATACATACATAAGCATACGGGGAACGGACAATTGCCATTCTAAATGCTGGCCTCATCAACTTGCTATGGATATAAGACTACACAGTCAAATATCGAATACTGCGGAACGTTTAACATGCTGTGGTAAAAATGATACATAAGGTAACTCCACTCTTCCCAGTAACAAAAATAGTATTTTTAGACAATAATTATTATAGCTAGATAATATTATGTATTCGTATATTTTATCGCTTAGTTAAAATTTATTTTAAATTTCTTAGAAATTATCCTATAAAGTAAATCCGTTCAAAATATGAGTTCCTGGTAAAAATTACAATATTTTATTTATTTTTAATATTTTTAATAACTCCAGTCTGTTGAAAGATTATTGTCTTAATATTTTTTTTGAAAACAAGCAATGTTAGGCGTTGTGACCTATAACATGTTGCATCACGTATTATTTCGTGAAAATTGTATTGATTTTTGAAGGCAAAACGTATGATGTATTTTAACGTCTAGGGGCTAAAAGTAGGATTATTCACATTAATATATCCATTTAAGAGACATACCAAATGTCTATTTTGTTCTCTTAAAATGTTTCCTCTAGGTCTGGTATCTGTTATAATTTGTTCATTGTATTTGCTTATATAAATAAAAAACTTAATATAATTATAAACCTCCTAAAATGTACATATTTGCACAATTGAGTAGAGATTTCAGTCACTTATTGTCTAAACGAGAGTTAGCTAGGTTAAACTACCAAAAAATTACGAGTATTATCTTCAGCTCTAGCAAACATAAGCTCCTTATTCCCGAAAAAATATTTTATGAATATAATAATTAAAAATGAATTTGTAGGAGATGATTCATTGTGGCGTATTTCTTCTACTTATTAAAATTTATTTACAAAAAAGGTGTATGTCTAACCAAGGTTTACGACAGAATTGTTTTGTGCATATCAGATTCATTTAGCACATTTAGTTTCTATCCGTAACCCATTACCTTTAGGTATATGAGTATCTACACATAGGGAAACAATTTTACTTCAAATCTTCGAAACCTATAGTCTTTTTTATTTGTATCACATAACGATTAGTGTAAATGCTGAAACCTTAATATTATTTTTACATTATGTATCGAGAAGCAATAGCAAAATTTTAAATAAATAAGGGGAACTTGTAATGTGTAAGAATTTTTAATATAAAAATGATGTATTAATCATAAAAATTCTTACTATTGTTTTAATAATTATGTGAGATTTTGTAATTCTATTCAATAAAAATTTGTTTTAAATGATTTTGGTGTATTTTAAATCATATTCAAAATCGTATAGCATATATAGCTTAGTATTCAAAAAAAACTAATTCACTGATTAACAATGCTTAAAATATTGTTTAGTGCTTTCAATGTTATACCTTATTTACTTAACCGCTAAAGTCCAAGTTCAATGGTTAAAGGTTCTTAGTGGCAAAATAGTCTGGAGGGTATTAAAATTGCTTACATATAACACAAATACAATAACTGTAACTGATAAAACTCTTAAAATGTCTTTAATAAAACCTTTTTATTTCCAACTGAAGCATTGATTTGTAAAAATATAATTTAGAAGAAATGAAACCTCTTTTACGTTGTAAAAGTTAAAAACTAGTAATTTTTTTGTTATACGGTTAAACATCACATTTGCTTTGGTCGTAAGTATTTTTAACTTCTATGTTAGTTAAGTAATTATTATTTTGAAAGCCACAGCGTGATCGTTGATACCATAGACAAGTATTTAAGTCCACTACAAAATGTTTTAGCTAAAATACTTTTGCTTTGGATGTTGGAAAGAATTGCATTTAATCCTCTTAGCCAACATTTTAAGTTAGGCTTTACACAGATTGTACAGGTATATTTCACTTGAATTAAATACAAGGGGTAACGTAACCCGTTTATATAAAACAATTCACATTACCAAGTTCTCAGCATTTATTATTCAACTATTTTCAAATTAATTATGAATTGACATTTTACACTTTTGTAGGGTTTTAAATTGAAGTTTTTCCCCTTTTGTGAAGGAAAATAATTCTATCTCAAATTTTGCGGGGCTTTGCAATATAACGTTTTACATGTACTTGATGGAAATGCACATTCTGAGCCGGTTAAAAACATGTCTAATTTGCACGAACGTTTGTAATAAACGGCAAGTACACCGTTAAGAAGGATTGCACCCTCCTAATTCAAGAAATTAAGGTTTAATGCCAGTTTAAGTATAAATATTAATTGGAAAACTTAAGAAATATATCTTAATATTGTTCCCATTTAAAGGTATAAGTTGACAATTAGGATCTCATTGTTTTGTACTTCTGAAATTTTAAAGATAACCTAAAATACATCAAAATCAAATAAACTACATGGACATAGAAAGAAGTAATCATCTTTAACCCTTATCAAGAATGCATTTCAAAATAGTTTTTTTTATAAGAACTAATAAATATTTACTTAACCAAATTAAAATAGTAAGTTAAAGATCTATTTATAATTGTGATCTTAATGATTATCGCTGTCCGGATAGTTGCCAGGGTTTAAGACCACATTAAGGACAACGAGATACATCGTTACAGGTCAGTTAATGGAAACAGATAATGGCTATATACATTTTGCGCTAGGCTCTATAACATTCAAGTGACCCATGCTGGTGTTATATGAACTTTTTTACTTAACAGCTATTAGGCCCTAATCTGGCTTTCCCAACTAACACAGAATTTGTTCAGGTATACATTCTGAATTAAACCCCACTGCTCTGTAATATACTATTCTACTTTTCATGGTATAAATACTTCATGTCCCATAAATAATAATTATCTAATTTTTAAAAAGTATCTGTAATGATTGCATAATGAACAAATGGTTTACTTAACAACTGACTACCATTGATTAACATATTTCGTATTTCAAATACATTTCACAGTTGTATTTTTTGTGATATATAAGTAATACATTTTAGTTCCCAAATTGGGTTTCTTGACTTAATTTTTGTAAGTTTTTTTCTTGGGAAATGGTGAATAAATAATATTATTTTAGGAATAAAAAAACAATATTATGTTTCAATCGAAACCCAAAATATACAATACATATTATAACAAAACAACCGCTGAATGATTAAGTCTAAGACTGTTGGCAATCTATATAATTTCTTTTAAAATATATTTTATTTATCAAAGCCCACTTCAGTTACAACTGGTGGTATTTATTGTAAAATGAGGCTTGCCGCACCTCTTATGTAACGAGATGTGGATAGCCACCGCTGGATGTATTACCTGTAGCTAGTCACTGTGTCAGATTAACAAATCAAAAAAACCAAACCGGGGGGTTTTTTGTTTTTTATTTTTGAAAAAGCCCTACAGATTTTGCAGCAGAGTGCATAATACTGGTCAAGAATATCCTACTTTGTTGATTGATTTATATATGGATTCAAGCTGACAGTGAATTCAAATTTATTAGCCTATATTTAAAACATTACTAATCTTAACAAATTATTTGTTGTTACAGAATAATAAAAAAATTTACACAAGGTAAGAAAAACCCCCTCATATTAAAGTAATTTTAGCTACTAGTTTAAATATTTAAAATAGATAAAAATGTGGCTCTGCTTAAAAAAAAGTGGGAATATGACATTTCAGCACTGTAAAAACCTAGTAAATTCAATAAATTTAAGGAAAAAACCGTGTTGATTTTCATTTTTCCTTTCCTAAATACACAGCCGTAGTTCAATATCAAAATTTTAAGATCAAACATATTTAAACACGCATTACTTACATAAAATTTTTGTATTACTATTTATTTTTACTTAGCTTCGTGTAGTAGTGAACATTGTAATCACTAAAACTCATAATTTTAAAAGATTAAACACCTTAGCGTCTCCTCATAATTTGGTTTTAATTTTCTTTGGAGGCCAGTGTTACACACGGCCCGGGTTCCAACGTGAATATTTTCCTCCAATTATTATGAATGAGTTAAACATGAAAAAAACAACGAAATTGCCATAAACCTTTACAGAAATTGGCAATACAAGGAAAACTTAAGTTACACACCTGTTACTCTAGATATGAACGCGTGCGTAGTCATCTTAAGTCCACGGTACTTGCACTATCGTACGTTTATCAGGGCGACCATTATTTTTTCCATATAATATTTTTGTAAGTCTGTATATGGAAAGTAAAGGTCACTATGTTCACTTTTTAAATTTTTTTTATTTATTCATATTTGGCATACACACCCAGGGAATCACGTCAGTCATGGCTGTGAGTGGTCTAACCAATTACTACATACAAAAAACAACGTAATTTAACTATAGAAACAATAAGCATTTTAAATTATACAACAAGTTATATCATGAACCTAGCTACGATAACATATGTTTAGGACGTATAGTACTTTTACAACATGTACTGGAAATAGTTCTCAATAAAATTATTACATAAACTGTGCTTAATTAGTCAGTGATGGATAAATACTAATATTATTTTTATATATTTTACATTTGGTAAAGTATGCCAGATGTTTAGCTATTAGTTATTTAAAGTAACATTGTGCCCAATTATGATAGAGGTTATGAATTTGAATTTTTTTAACAAAAATAAATAATTTATAAGGCTACTTTTAGGGAAAGTTCAACTACTTGAAAATAAAGCTGTTGAATGATTACCGAGCATAAAATTACCACCCCACTTTAACGGGACTGACCTTGGTTCGATTGTAGCGAGTGCTTCCTGTCTTTCCATACGCCTGTTGTATTTTCAGGCTGATGTATCAATACAGATAGATGTTTCCGTTAGTTCTCAGTGTTTCCTAGAGTTTTCCTTTCCCTAGCGCTTTTAACTATATTTGTAATAAGTAATGAATTAAATACTAACCAAATTTCCAATAAATTAAAGTTTAGGACAATTTACATTGTATTGTTAATTAAAAATTTTACTTTTTTAAAAAAAAAAAAATATTTATATTGTTAATGTTATAAAAAAAGTTTAGAAAATATCGTTTACAACTTATATAAAAGTGATCGGCTTAGTTTAGGTAAACATATTGTGACTCTCAGAGGTCTATAGAACTGCAGTAAACACCTATTAGTTTTTATTCCCTATATTCTAATGAGATATAGAATACATTTTAATGAGATCTATCTAGGTGAAGCCCGGTGAAGGTATATTAAAAAGGCTTCTTGAGTATGTATATACTATATATATATATATATATATACTATATATATATATATATATATATTTGAAGTATTGTTATAGTTTCTTTAGTTATAATATATATATATATTTTATATAATACCATATTTAGTATATATAATATTTATTAAGCCCAATCAATTAACATTATTATTTGATATATTTATTATTAATTTAATATTATTTGAACATTAGGCCTACTGCAACAACTTCTGTTAACACAGAATACATTATTCCGGTTACAAGAACATAAAAGACTATCTGCTTTCTTGATTGATTTTAGTATGGAACCAGATTCCAGACAATGAATACACTTTTCCAGCTTATACCAAAAAACAGCCACTTTTCTCGGCACATGATTTGTATAGTTAAAACTCATACTCAATTTGCAATATGATTACTGCATTGAGCAAAAGACTAAATATTTTAAAAAGGTTATCAAAGATTAAATATGCAATATAACAAAATTTGGCTTCGCTTTATAATAGGCGAAATATAACATTTTAAAAGTTGGAATACTTTTGTACCGTTATTACTGAGTACATATATTAATTGACTTTGTGAGCTAATATTTCTATAAATCAGAACAACTTTTCGGAAATACTTAATTGTATTCCCGATTTAAAGTTCACACTCAAAAATTTAACAAAGTTTTACAAACTTTAGATTTGATTTTCTTCAAAAACGTCCTCACAATCGAGTCAAATTTATTATGAGTTATGATCTAAAAATAAAATGAAATAAAACATGGTATACTTCTCCAAATTAGTTTAATTTAACAAATAAAAATTAAAATGTTTCTCATTCTCAAATTATTCAAAATTAAAATAACACAAAACTTGATATTAACTTTACGACACAAAAATCTAAATTTACAATTCTTCAAAATTGAATTAATTTCTCAGACTATGTAATATGGGAAAACTTTAGAAATTTAATAACAATAGTATAAAATAAAAAGATTATTAACTAAACGATGGTACTGGACTTACTACTTTGAAGACTTATGGAGGCTGAAAGGAAACTATTACGCACTTAAAGAAATTTAAAAAAACTTGGTTTAAATTTACACCCGGTACAAAAAATTTACTCTAATATCCCAAACGGGTTGGATTAAAGGAAGGAACTAATGCTTCTAAACTCGAGGCTCTGTATGCTGTGATTCGGTCACTTCCAATAACTTGCTCCCCTCTCTCAAGCCAACCGGCTCGGGAACGTGATACACCGATGTCATCTCCGATCAGCTGATTTTTCCCTGGTCTAACATAAAAACATATGTCCACGCACCCGCGTCTAGTTAACAATGGAGCCTACTTCCTACCGGCGATTCAGCATAATAATTATATCTAGGGTACTACATTATTTCATGAATATTTCTTTACTTCTGTGTTTTTTTTACTGAGTATTGTAGTAGTTAGTTTGTCACTAACTCATATTTTTCTATGTTTCACCTCAACAGAACTTCTCTCCTAATATTTTCGAAATGTATTGGTTAATTAATTGTCTTGGCCACTGACATATAACATAAACGAAAACATTGCAGTACCTTTATTGAGATTTTGTTCCATTGTTATAAGTGAACAAAAAAAGCTTATCAATGAAGTTGCAATAAAACCCTTCAGGATATCGGCATACAAAAGAACTAGGCTACGCAGACAGAGTCACTATACGAGGAGGTACGCCACATTCTTTTCTCTCCGTCCCTCGTAGGTCTATTATTTCTTTATAATATATTTTTAATAATTTCTGCATGTAGGAAGGGTAGAGCACTATGTCACTGTTTAAAATGTTTTGTATTTATTACTAATATTATTAGCACTTCCAAGACATAAAGTCAATGTTATTCTGTGTGGTCTAAAAAAAAACTTATCCGGATGAGGAGATACAAGAATTAGCATACTTGTTCTCAATATATATTGGCGTAAGCCTATATTTTGTATTTATATATGAGGTTGTTTTAGATGTGTAACCCTTAAAACCTGGTATTATGTTTAATGTTTAATAATTAAATGACAAAAAGCATATCACAAGTCAGGCATACAACATACGTTAAATCGGGAAAAGATGAAAGCATGGCTGATGAGGCTTTGGGTATTGCAGGGTCTGGTGGTTAAGTTGAAATGTTCGTTTACCTGCGTTTGATCAACCTCCTTCACGTTCCTTTCTATGATATGGATTACATATATTGTTGTTACACGTAGTTATCAGAACTGTTCTTTGCTATGCCATTTAACCTGAAAAAAGTATTCAGATGAGTGCCATCTTCTCTTCGCCCTACTGGAAGTTAATAAATTATCGTTAGCATTATGAGTTGCAATTTTAAAATATAAGCTCCAAACCAGGACAATTTTTTTAAAGTTTCTTTTATATTTATGCTGACATTTTTTCATAAAAAATTTGATTTGATTTTTATAAATCAAAAATTGGTCTCTACT
The DNA here is from genome assembly GCF_021130785.1 of Homalodisca vitripennis. Classification (NCBI taxonomy): domain Eukaryota; kingdom Metazoa; phylum Arthropoda; class Insecta; order Hemiptera; family Cicadellidae; genus Homalodisca; species Homalodisca vitripennis. The sequence continues at coordinate 9,993 of NW_025788219.1, forward strand.
TTCAAATTTAAATTTTCCATTTGGTACAGAACGTACCGTATATTTTACGAGAAACATAAAAGTCGTATACAGAAAATTAGACATTCACTTCGCCAGCTTTTTACATCCTTTCAAATTTACTTTACTTTAAATGTAACTTTAGGTTTACAGTAGAATAATTCTTTCAGTAGTACGGGGCCAGTAAGTATTAGAGTTGGATTAGTCTTCATGTTGGTTTTCAGTGTTTTTTTTTCTTTCAAAATTGCACTTTTGTAGCTTTTTTTAAAGCTACATTAAATTTTATTTTTAAAATTAAAATCGTGGATTAAATGAAAATTTTTTGGGATCAGGAAATATTTGGGATTTAATTTTAGATTAGATTGTGAAAAGTCAGGGTATAAAAACACGAACATGTAGTTACTGGGAGTTTTTTAAATTGTTAGGAAGGCAGGTTGACCTGCCTTGAATTGATTAGAACTTGTCTTGTTGCAGAGTATTGTTCCTCCTGGTTTGATACAGCTGGAAACAATGAGAGAAACACGTGGATGGTCTGCCAAAGTTGATTGAAAAAGGGGAAGTATTTAAGCGCCAGTGCTCATAATTTTCGCCCTTCTTTTGGTTATTTTCGTGAGTAAGTTGATTACAGTGCGCCGTGTTTTCTTAATGTTTTTTCCGCGAGGGATTTTGAGGTAAGCACCATATTTAATTTTACGATTTAATTAAAATAGGTCTTCCAGATCTGAATATTAAATTATTTTGTTGTCTTTTCTTATAGGAATAAATTAAATTCGTTTTAGAAACTACAGAGCATAACTTGAATCATACAAGTTACATTTTTGTTCATGCTTGCAAGAAAAAGTGAATTAAAATTGAACTTTGTTAATAACTTTAATTGAAATTTGAAAAAGTAGTAATTTATTAAATACGTACATTAACTGGAATACTGTTTTATTGTAAATTATTAATTGGAAAAATTTAAGTTGAAACATTAATAATTTTGTTTGAGGAGAGTTGTAATCTGAATTGCAGAGAGAGCTTAAATGTTAAGGTTCAAACTAGTGTAAAAGAGAAGTTTAAATTTTTATTTTTTGTGAATTATGATGTGAACTTAGAAGTGAACATTTTTATTTTATTTATTGCCAAGTGGTGTTAGAATTTTTATTTTAAAAAACTTTATTATTTTATTTTAGAAGACGAGCTCTGATGTTTAGTTTGATATAGGTATTTGATTAATATTTTTTTTTTCTTGCCATACGGAATTTTTAAATTTACAACGGGTTTCAATTCTTTGTGGAAAAATAAGAGTGGATGAACATTCTGAAACGTTGAACTTATTAAATTTGCCGGCTTAAAATAAAATCCATTGTTTTTTATTAGAACTGGTGATTTTTTATTTTTAGCTAAGACCAGATAATATTTAATAGTTAATCAATTTAGTAAAATAATTGTACTGAATATTTCAGTAGGAGCTTACTAATAAAACAAATATTTCATAGCGTCGTTGGATGGATAATTTAAATATCAATACACTGGAATATTAATATCTACAATCCCAAATTTGTTTATAGCTTT
>NW_025788220.1:0-10694 GCF_021130785.1 Homalodisca vitripennis
GATATCTGCTTGTTTTGTCAAAGAGAGCAGGGAAAAATTTTAAAATTTATTAAAAAATTTGTTTTTAAAAAGGGGGAAATTTTTAGTAAAAATTTTTGAATTGTATTTTGGATAGAAAATTTCTTTGTTTAACATGATTGCAGAAATTTTTTTAAAAAAAAATTTGCTTTTTTCTTTAAGTTACTCTTTTTTTTAAAAACAAAAGTGTAAAAAATTTAAAAAAAAAAAATTAAAAATTATATAAACAGATATTTTTTTTTCGTGCATTATTTTGTTTAAAAAAAACAGCTAAAAAAATTTAAAAAAAGGGGTTTTTTCCTTAAAAAAAAAATATGTTTCGAATGATTTTTTGGGGGTATTTCGTAATTTTTAGACCCCGTGGGGGGAAAAACCTGAATGGGAACGGAAAAAAGATCCTATTCCTTCCCCCATTCTTAACTCCCCCCCTTTAAAATTTACCCAAAATCGGTTCCCCGTTTTGATTTTAAAAATAGTAAAAAAAAAACCGATTTTTAAAATTTTAATAAATTTTATTTTTTATTTAAATTTTTTTATTTTATATATTTTAATATATATATATAAAAGTTTTTTTAAAAAATTAGAAAATTACGTTTTCACAGTTTTTTCCCGCATTTTTTTATTAGTAAAACTTTATACCCGGTTTCAGAAATATAAAAAACAAAATTTTTAAAACATTGTAAATGACCAAAAAATTTTGAAAAACTTTTTTCAAAACTAAAAGTGTCATATTTTTAAAGGGGCTTTTTGAAGCTCCCAAACAACTTGGTGCCCGTGCTTTTTAAAGTTCAATACTAATTATTTTTAAAAAATGTCATTTTGTAACGAATAAAGCTTATTAAAAAGTGGGCTGGGCATTAATTTTTCGAAAAACTTTAAAACGTTTTTGGAAATTTTTTCTGGCCTGCATTCAAGTTTTTAAGGGGGACCCGGGGTTTTTTCTTCCCCCAGTGGTTTTTTTGGGTTTTTTTCATAAAAACCCCAAAACCCTTGCTGCCATTTAACGGGTTTTTATTTTTTTTTTCGTTCCTTAAACGAAACCCCAAAATTTTTTTCCCTTAAAAATTGGGGGTGTCCGGTTTTTTTTATTTTTTATAGTAGAAAAAATTTGAGTTTGACGCGATTTATATTTTTGGGAAAAAGGGAAAAATTAAAAAAATGTTCGGTTTTTTTTGGGTTTTTTTTTGTTTTATATGGCAGCGGGGAAAATTTTGTTGATGGTTTTGTATTTTCAAAAAAATTAGTTTCCCCCCCATTTTTTTTTTTGAAAATGTTTTTTAAAAAAATATTGCTATTCTTTTTTAAAAAGGGGCTAAATTTGTCCCTTTTGATTATTTTAAAAAGGGTTAAAAAAAACCCCAAAAAATTTTTAACCCGAAAGTTTTTTTTAATGAGAGTTTCCTTTTTTTTTTTGAACGTGTAGAAAATTTTTATTTTAAAACCCCTAAAAAAAAAAACCTTCGGTTTAAATAAAAATGTTTTATTATTATAGTTTTTTGTTTTTTCTAAAAAAAATGATCCCCAAAAAAAGTCGTTTACAAAAATTTTTTATACTTTTAACTTTTTTTATGTTTTTTGGAAAAAAAAACCCAAACTTTTGTGTTATAAGTTTTTGCGCTAAAAAAATTTTTTACCAAAAAAAAAAATATACAAAAAAGATTTTCGAAAATAAACAAATCTTTTCCCTTTTTTCTATTGGGGGAATTTTTAAAAATTTTTTTATAACGATTTTCCCGGGAAAAACTTCCTCCCCTTTTGTAAGATTAAAAAAAAAAAAAATTTCCCCACCTCCCTAAAAAAAAAAAAATTAAAAAAATTTAACCCCCTTTTTCGTATTTCATTAATTTATGTTTATTTGGAAAAAAAAATACAAAAAAAATTGGTTTGCAGTAAAAAAACTTTTCGGATTTGACAAAAATGCTTTAAAAATTTGGGGAAAAAGTTTTCCTGGAAAAGGGAAAAAAAAATAAAAACCCCCAACATTTTTTTTCCCCCCAAATTTTTAAGGGGGGTAAAAACCCCCCCGGGGATTAGTAAATGTACATTTAAAAAAATCAAGGAAACAAATGACGTTATAAAAACCAAAAAATTATAAATTAAAAAAATAATTTTTTAAATTAAAATAAATATTTTTTAAAAAAAAAAAAAATTGTTCCCATGTTTAAGTAGGTATTAAATAACAAAATTTTTCAAAATTTTTAAACAAACAAAGAAAAAATTTGTATGGTTTTTTTTTTTAATGGATAGTAGAAAAGCGTTAAAAAGGGTTTTTCATGGTGTGTTCGCTGTGTGGGAGTAGCCTGCCCGCTAAAAACCCCAAAGTGTTTAATCCTTTTTGTTTAAAATTTGGGGCCCAAAAAATCCTTTATAATTCTGTAAACATTCGCCGTTAACAGTGATGCCTCACCAACGTTCTTTTCAAAAAAATAAAGGGGCCCAAACAAACCGTCCCCAAAGCCCCCACCAAAAAAGTAACTTTTGTGGTGTGGTTGTTTAGAAGGTTTCCGAATTTAGTACCAAAGTAAAAAGTTGAATTGAAGGGCCCCCCATTGCCGAAAAAAGTTTCAACGCCCCAAAAAGTTTTAATATTTAACACCATTTTGATAATTAAAAATTTAAAAAATTTAAAAAGTGTCACCGGTAATTTTCAGAAAAATTTCCCCACTCATGAAAACAATTCTAATGAAACGTGACATCAAAACAACATGTTGCCCCAAAAGGTGCCAAATTCCCCCCCAAAAAAAAAACCCATATATTTGGTTCAAAAAAAGAAATTGTTGAAATACCCCCTTTATTAATTTCACCCAGCCATAAAAACGTTTATAGGGGAAGATTCGATATTTTTAATAATATTATCAGGAAAAGGTTTTTACAATAGGATTAGGAATAAATAAATAATAAAATAATTTTTTTTTTTAGTGTCATAATGCCCCCTTTTTAAACAAGAGAATTTGGTACATTTTTTTGGGAAAGAAGAGCAGTTCGATAAGGGTGTATGAATAGGATATCTCGGTAAAGGGCTTCGGGTTTGTTTTGGGGGTAAGGGTTCCTGAGATTTCCCCCCCCCCCCCCCCCCCGGGGCCATCGGGTGTGCCTGAGGGTACGCCGACCATTCCTCATAGAGACCCAAGCCCAACCGTGATCCAAGTGGCAACGGAAAAAATTGCCCGTGATTTTTTTGTAAAAATTTAAAGGGTTTAAAATTTTTTTAAGTTAGGAAAAATAGATTTGAAAAAATCCCAAAAGAACTTAAATTTTGAATGATTTTTGATCAAAAAAAATTATGGAAAATGTTATATTTATCTATCACAAATTATTCCTGAGTGTTTTGAACAGTCAAAAATGGCCCAGTTGTAAAAATTTTGGGGTGACCCGTTTCTTTTATGGCTCATTGCTTTATTTATTATCAGTCCTATTTCGGTCAACAATTTTTTTTTTTTAAAAAAATAAAAAATTTGGAAAATGTTAATCCCCAAGTTTTTTTTTTAAGTTGATTTTTGTTTTAAATTAATTTTAAAACCCTGCGTTGGGGGAGTGACAAAAAGTTTCAAGTTTGGGGCCCGTTAGACGTTTTAAAATTTAAAAAAAGTTTATAGTTTGAAACTTTTTTTTTTTTTTAAGTTTATTCCCCAAAATTGAAATTTTGGGATGTTTTATGTTTTGTTAGTAATTTGTATTTACAATAAAATAAAACCAAGTTTTTAGGACCATTCCCAATTTTTCCCCCTATCTTCTTTAACTTTCTGCCGAGTTTTTGGGGTGGAATGTAAAAAATTGCAAGGTGGTGAAGATCCTGAAAATCCCAACAAGCAGGCAAAGTTACAGAAGGTGAAAAAATGAAAATAAAAATTTTTCCTAAGTAAATTTTTCACCTTGTTCCCCAAATCGATAAATTGAATAATTTCTTTTGAAAGTTTAATGTTAAAAAATACAATTAAGGGGAAATTGAAAACCCCGGGCTGAAATGCTTCGAGAAAAAAGCGCAATTGTCCAACAGATTAGGGGAAAATCCCAAACAAATTGTCGCTCTTATGTTTTTTTTTTGGTGTGTTTCATTTATTCGAAAAAAACCAAAAAGGGAAAACATTTAAGATTTTATTATCCCCTGTATTTTTTCGGCCATGGGGGTTGCTTTTAAATTTAAATTTTTCTTCAGTTTTAGGATTTTAAAAAAATTGCTAAAAACATCTGTAAAAAACAAAACCTTTTAGTTTTTTTCAAAAAAATTTTTTTACTGTGCTCACTGCACCAACAAGTTGTTTTTTCCCAGTCAAAAGGCAAGTTCCCAAAAATTCCCCTTTAAAATTTAAAATTTTTTCAAATTTTTTCCCCAAAAATTAAAAAAACAGAAGAATTTACGAATTAAAAAAAGTTCATTCCCCCAGGTTCGATGACGATTAGCAAAAAGATTAATTTAAAATTTCAAAGTTATCGTTCTATAATTCCATCAATGAGAGGGGGGTAGGAGTCCCTCACCCCACCCTAAAACCTTGTAATTCGTTTGTATTATTATTTAATACAACAGTAATGCGACAGGGGCAACTTAGTCAATAGTAATAGTCAAAAAGTCAAAATTCTTTTTTACATCAGCAAAAGAAGTGTAATGGCGTCAAAATTTACAATAATTTTAAAATCCCGGTCTCTTGCTTTTCAATGTACTGTTTACAGAGTCAAAAAAATTTTGTCATGGTGTAAAAGGGTCTTTTGAGCCAGTCTTGAAGGCTTTTTTCATATTCCCCCCAAAAATTTTTTAGGTTAGAGGTAGGGTGTTGAAGATTTTTTTCCCATGTAGGGTGGTTTCCTGCTGTACCGTTAGTAGGTGTCCAGGAAGGAGGTAGTCAGTTGCTCTCCGGGTGTTGTGGGAGTGAGTATCCTTTGCTCTTGGTAACTCCATTTTAACTGTTGGACAACACAGAGTAATGTACAGTGCTATTACATCATGATTTTTTTAAATCTTAAAAAAATTTTCTGCAGCTTTCAAGTGGCCCAGTTGCCAGTGCCTTATTGCCTTTTTTTGGGGGGTAAGACTTGCTAAAATTTGGGGAGATGTTCCTCCCCCATCTGATATCCAAACCTTATATGGGATTCAAAAACAGCGTGGTAATTGTCTTTGCCGCTTGCAGTCCTCCTATCCCTTAAATTTTTCTTACTGCGTAATTCCAGATCCAAGCTTTTTGGTCAAACTGTTTTATGACAGTCCAGGTAAGATCACCATCAATCACTATGCCTAATAGTTTTTATTTTTTTTTCATTGTGATGTTTTGGAGTTAGGCATTGTCTGTTTTGTAAAATTAATTTGGGTGGTTTTGTGGGTATTGCCAGGTCATTTTTGGGCAGTACTGCAGAGTTTTGTTTGTTGATCGTGTAACAATGTCTGCAAGCAGGCCCAGTTTGGGAGTCATTTCGTTGTTTTTTTTTTTTTATCATTAAGAAGGGTCTGTATCATCTGCATACATTAATAGTTTTTACATTGTCAGTGTTGACTTTACTGTGAAAAATCATTAGTTATAAAGTAACAAACAAAAATGGACCCAATACTGAGCCCTGTGGGGACTCTCTATTCACTGGAGCTGTTTTTGGATCTGTAAGTACAGCTTTGTCCATTTGCAGTTTTCTTTACGTCAACCAATATGCTTGCGTCCTCGAGATAGATAGGCCACCCAGTCATTTGCTCTGCCTTGAATTCCTAGTGCGGGGGACAGTTTCTTAAGAATCAGTCCATGACCCCAAGCAGTCAAAAGCCTTACTGTAGTCAAATAGGGATCTGCTGATACATAATTTAAATTGTCTTCCAAGTTGGTTCGATGACGTATTCAGTAACGCTATGTAATGGCCACTGATTGTTGATTTTCCTCTGTGGAAGCCATGCTGACTTTTTGTTATTAGGTCATAGTGATTTCAAGGTGGGACCAGCATTCTTGAAAGTGCAAATCTTCTCTATGATATTGAAATGGGTGGAGATCAGTGAAAATTGGACGATAGTTTTTGCTATGGTTGTGGAGACTTTTTTGTGTTTAGGGTTAAAATTTTGGAGAGTTTCAAAACCAGATGGAAATTGGGCCAAGATTAAATGATTATTACTTATTATGCTTACAAGTGGGGCTGCTAAATGTGTTGCACAGTGTTTTACTACTTTCGATGGAATTTCATCAAACACCACAAGTGAGAGTTTGAATTTCAGTGGACTGAATAACTCTTAGTTACTTCACTGGATTCAGTAGGGAGTTAGATTTAGTGGTTTCACCTTGATATAAGGTGAAGGGCATCTTTCCAGTTCAGGGGGAGTATGTTATTGTTTTGAATTCTCGTTTACAGGATTTTTCAAGTGTTGTGTCTGCAATCTGCTGAGAAGTAGAGGTTTAGATGTTCGGGCTATAAGCTATGGCTGTTTTCTATCTTGCTCATCTATTTCTAAACTCGATATAAAGAACTGCACATGATAGTTTGTTTTGTTTTTCTGAATTGATAAATCTCCCAAAGAGCTTGGGACTTGTTGTTTGATTGAGCTATATGTTCAGCGGCACTGTTGCGTTTAAGGTTCTAAGTTTAATGTCATACGCATTTCTTTTTTAAAATCATTGTTTTCCTGTCGCTTTCATTCCCCGTCGCATTTCATTACTTATAGTGTGCTCTAAGGAAGTCATCTTTCATCATCATAACTTCTTCTTCATAGTAGATCTTAAGATTTAGATTTAGTTTTTGTTCTAGTTCTTTTCTTTGGGCATGCATGATACCAGTGTTCTAGCCATTATGGTTTTGAAATGATTTGAAGGCTTCTTCTGACATCAAGGGCATTGTGAAACGGGAAGCCCAGTATTCTAATGCAAAGTGTAGCCTTTCAGTTTTTCAAGGTTTCTCCTACTGTAGATTCTTTTGAATGAGCTTTGTATTTTCATGAGTACGTTTTAATCCTAGATGGAAGCTAGCATGATTGTCCTAAATGGTCCAGATTTTCTGTTTCAGTAAATGAAAAAGCTTACTTTATCCTCTGATAGGTTTGTACATATAACAGTCAATGGATGATCTTGAGTTGTGCGTTATTCGTGTTGCCCGGCAGTGGAAGACGTCGGATTCAGTAAGTCAGTAAATCCTCTTCAAACAGTGTGTTGTCAGTATTTTCAGTAAGTCAGTCAAAGTTAACATCACCCATTAAGACTAGGGATTTATTTTCAGGCTTGAATGGATGTAGAGAACAGAAGAGATGGTGTTTCATTGCCAATCTTGCTTGCCCTCCTGGTGGTCGGTAGCATTTCAAGCACATATATTGTGTGTGATTTAATAATAAATTTTGCTAAATGCAGATTCACATACAAGGTCTAGAACAGTGTTCTGATTTGTTATAATCTCTTCTGCCCTCAATGTTTGCTGTATCTTTGATGTAAATGGCCCCACTCCACCTAATTTGTGATCTTCCCGACAAAACTTTTGTAACCAATGAATAACCATCACAATTATTAGTTAGTAACAGGTTGTTAGTATTTCAATCCATGTTCAGTTGTTATTAAAATGGTTGGGTTAATCAGTATTTAAAATGTGGTTAGGCCTATCTACATTTCTTAGATAGTCCTCTTACATTTTGATGGTAAATTATGAAGGTCGTTTTGTACTGTTTTTTTAGTAGGTTGGAGGTTCAGAAAAATTCGGGATTTGGCTTGGTCTGGTTTATTTTCTTTCTTGGTGTGGAGTGTTGTCTAAAGAAAAAGAGGAGGGATGTTGGGTTTGATGGCTGTAGATATTTCTAACGAAAAAATGTTCATAAGTTTCATTTTCTCCTAGCTTTTGAGGTGTCACTGGTGGGCACCTCTTCACTTTTAAATAAGAAACCAGTAATGGGGCTAGTTTTCTCTGGCGGTGTTTTCATCAGTATTTCTAGTCGGGATTTGGCTGATTCCCCCAGTTAATCCAATTGCCTGAGAAGTTGTCGGATGGGCTGGAAATCCTCTGTCAGTGTCGGATGGCTGGATTCCTCTGTCAGGTGTCGGATGGCTGGAGATTCCTCTGTCAGTCGTTGTTGTAGACAGTTCTTTCTTTCGGGGTTTCACTGATTCCCCAGTCAATCCAGTTGTCTAGTGGTAGAGATCCTCTGTCAATCGGTCTTGGTTTACTTTTTGCTACCTGTTGGGATATACATTAAAACAAATTTTCTTTTTTACCAAAATGTTTAGGGTTTTTTAATGCTAGTATAAGTATTGGCTCTTTGGTTTTTTCCCCCCCCCTTGTCTTTATTTGTTTTTCTGCAGACAGGGCAAGGGGACCATTTTAATCTTATGCTGTTCCGGGTTGGGATTGTATTTGAGCTTATCAGCTAACTGCTCACCCAGCTGTTTGCATTCCGTTTTTCCTTACTGTGTGCTCCATTTCTTCTTGCCTCTTTCTTAAAGCTGTGCTACTTCCAAGTAGGAGTGGTGTGGTCAAAGTAGTAGTAAGATATCCATCGAATGTTTGAGTTTCCGAAGTGTTCATAGCATTTTGGTGTTGGTAGGTCTCATTAGCTATTTCTTGTAGATGATGTTTTTCATGGTTCAGTTTTAAAAAAAGGGGATTTCTCCAAATATGCTTTTTCTTTTATGAGTACTGTAAAATAATGTGGCCTTCGAGTTTGATCGTGTTCTTCAAAGGATGTTTGTAGTTCTTACTTGTTGCAGTTTACTTTTTTCCAGTTGTAGAAGAGTGTCCTGCAGTTTTACCTGGAGATCCTTAACTGTTTATGTTTCTATAAGATGACCACAATAATTTGCTATGAACGAATGAAACAACATATGGCCCCCATCACAAGGGAAGAAAAGAGCCTATTGTAGAAATAGCTTCCAGTCTCTATTATTTGTAGCAGTTCCAATTCTAATAATTTTTGTATACACATTGTATATCTTAAAACAAATGTTGTACCTGCTTCCAACAAGAATATATTATGTGTATTTTATATCATCTGCAATAGGGACTAAAAGAATAGTAAATAAATATGTTTTTGAAATAAAAATGCATGTTAATGACTCAAACACATAGATTTGTTCATCTCCAGTGGATCCCAACGTATCACAAACGGGGGTTTTCTTCACCCTAACAGTAGGGCCGTTACAGTCTAGTAGACATCCTCGAGGCTCAGCACAGCACGGGTAAGTAGTTTATCATTGATCCTACTGTGTAATAATTTTATGTATATCTGAAATATAGACAAGGTTTTGCAAAAATGAAATGACTGACAATGTAAAAAACAACTTTTTAAGGTGATCAATATCATCTAGTGTGTGGCTTATGAACATCAACTGTCCAGATCATCCTATTCATTTTTAGTTTGGCCCCTTTTGGTGGAGCAAAAGGGCGGGACTTTATTTGACATCCAGTCTCTGGACGGAAAACTCTATCTTTTCTCTCGAACAAAGTGACATTTGCTGTCAATCGGAGCCTGCCTTGGTTTTTTGTTGGCCCTCACACATTCGTTTATGTGCCTTCGTCGGACTCATTTGTCGTCTCCTCAATGCCAACTGGATACTGGAATGTTACAGGTACACAGGTGTCTTGTATTCATCCATTAATATTGTTTAGGGTGTGTGTTTTAAAGTTAGTACCATAGGGCTCCTCTCTGCTGTTTCTGCGTTATGGTGATATAATCTATTTTTGTGCGAAAACTAGTATTACGGGCTCGGAAAGCTAGGGTTATTTCTAAGTTGATAGGAAAAATCAAGAACCTTACCTTGAAAAACTTCCATCTAGGGTCCACCTGAGTTAAAAGATACATGTTAAATGAACACATATTTAGAAAATTTCATTTTGCCACTCGAGTCTTTCTCAACATGTCAGACCGCATACATTCATTCTACAGATACCCAGTATATGTTCACTGGCAGGTTTAAACCTGCCAGAGGTAAACCCTCCTGAACCACTATAAAAAAGTTGAAAGGGAATGTACTACTTTTTAGTGAGGACTTTTAAGTATTCACTCTTAGGCTGAGAATACTTATTTCCTCCTCAGATACAGCCAGTTGTATGGAATCAATTCGCATAGACACATGCTTCAATGCGGTGGCTCCAGCAGTTGTGATCAAGATACAGCCACCTGTCCAAATGCAGCTCAATTTCTATCTGTGTGGATACAACAGCCAGTATTATGCAATACAGTCGTGTTCAGCAGATGCTATTGTAATTTGTGAATCGGCCAAAAGGTTTGGAAATTGTGGTACTTTGTCTTTGGGTTGTATGATCCCCTATGTTCTCTAAATTGGATTATCAAATTACACTTGATAAATTAATGTTCAAATTTGATAATAAGGTTCATTGGTTGCTATCAGGTATGAGGTGTTGGCCTCGATCTCAACCCGGAAGTTGGGAGGCCTGGTGGACTCTGACCTTGGGGGAGACGGTCGTGTAATGGAGGTAAGTGGCCACACCAGGGCTCCAATGTCGGCCATCTTTGTGTTGGGATGAGCGAAAACCTGTTTGTCTCCAGTGAGGGGTGGGCAGCATTGAACTGGGCCACAACGACTACAGTTCATCCCCTGTTGTTCTTCATCCTTACGTGATGGTGGAGCTTCATTTGGTCTTCAGCTTCTAGTGATTCATTGTAACAAAGTGTAGTAGTTTAGTAATTCATCCTAAGGGATTTGTGAAATCATAATTTTTTTAAAATAAATGGTCTTTTTAGGTATTTCCGGTATCTCATCTGTTCATGGGGCCAATAT
>NW_025788221.1:0-11188 GCF_021130785.1 Homalodisca vitripennis
CAAGCACTAATTAATATGTAAGATGAACTGACCAAAGTGAAAATGAAGCAAAACAACAGCAAAACAATGTACGTCAAAAACTGAAGCATATACCTAAAGGGTCAGGGCGGTTAGAAAAATCACAAATCTTATGACTACATAATACAGAGCACACTGCACAAAATATTCTGTTCGTACCAGAGAATTTGGGGGACTAAGAAAAAATGTATTATCGCTACATTATATAGGATGCGATACGATATCTAAAACAAACATAAGGTAGCAAAGGTTTGGTGGACAGGGAAATTGCAGATAATTTCAGTTTCTTGGTACAGTCGATGAAATTGGTTTAGCTAGCGATTTCAGTAATGCATCATTGTTTGCTATGTCCAGTATAGGGTTTACTGGCAGATATAATTAAACCAAAAGTGAACCCTCTTTGGGTGTCATGTGTGAGTATTTAGACTATGATATGTAATCATGTGTGAGAAACACAACTAGTATAAAGCATCAAACGGGTATTTCTTGGTAACTTGTACTAATAGAAAATAATACAAGAGGTTAAGGAATATAACTAAATGACTTCTAAAAACTATAATGCCTAATCCAACCTTTCAATTTAAAAGATATGGCTGTAATTTCGAGTGTTCAGCTGTGAAATAGTTTCTAATGTCTCGCATAGGGGGGTTCACTAGATGCAGTAGGATTATCCTACGCATAAATCGGTCTGAGATATGCGAGGATCGCACTCAGGCGATAAGCATTAGTAGATGTACCATTCATGGACAATACCACGGCCTTTTTTTTTGTTAATTGTTGTGTAAAAATACTGTATAAATGTTTTCTGTATATGGTATATTATTTGCATGTATCAAATGTGAAATTTTCTACATTTTGATTCGTACATCCTTTGATTACTTTCCTTTTTAATAATACTTTTTAAATTTATTTATTATTTATAAATTTAATCTGAGATCAAAAATAATTTATTTGCGTACATTTGTAATCCTCAGTTCCTGGCATTGCAAAACTTACATGTTGAGTTCCCCTTGAATATGTTTTTATTCATGGTTGTTTGTACAAAAGTGTTTTTTATGGCGTCGTACTTTATTTTCTTCCTTGACATGACATGGTCCATTTTATTAACTTATGATCAGAACAGAATTGTAAGAGTATATTTGGTTATAGTTTCTTTATTGTAAACCTACGTACTACGATTTACATCTAAAGAAGAAAACCAGTAATAGTTTCAAAACTTACTTTTTCTGTTAAATTTAAAAGTAGAATTTATATAAAAAAATCTGATAAATTTTTAATATTAAATATCTTCCTCAATTACATAATTTAAAAAAGAAATATATAATTTGATTGATAGTAAAAAAAGGTTTTTCTATGAAGGTAAGTTGAACAATACATTGCCTTATAATAAAATCAACAACTCGACATAAGGACTACTATTTTAATGAAGAAGGCTTGAAAACAAAACAAACATATTTTTAAAGTGGCACAGAAGTTAAACAATTATCAGATTATTTCGTAACTCAAGTTAAACTGGAGTTTGTAACTATGATAACGGTTTATTTCATTACGTTTTTACACAAACTGTTGTATAAAATAAGAGCATTTTTTAAACAGAAGGAGGGTTTAAATATGACTTATAATGTTTAAATGTTAACACAGTGAATAAAAGAATAACTCCTTGAAGTGAATTAAACACGTCGCAGTATAAATATTTTTATTTACCCAGTATACGAGTCGAATAAATAAATAAAACTTCATAGAAATATTTAAGATAAAATATTCGGTGATGATAGCTACATCCAGGTCCACGCTCAAGTCCTTTTTCGAACTGTCTGCCAACCGAATTTCTCCTCATTTGAGTGGCTCATCCATCTTCATCCCTTCTTCACACTCTCCTCGTGGGGTAGCGTCCACTCTCCTAGTAGGTTACACCAACTCAAATAATGAAAATTCATTAACGAATTAATTATAAATGGACATAGGTCAATGATAAGTAGTTTTTTTTTTCAATTATCGTGAATTTCTACATGCATGTTAGAGTAAACAGTATAATTTACTTCTATCTGTAGTGGCTAATACTAATACAACATACTATATTTTGTATCAAAATTAATAACTTCCTTTCTGATAAAGCGTGTTCAAGTTAAGAGTAACCAATATTACACTAAGTGGGAAGTTTGTTGGTGAATTGAAGTCACAGTTAGTAATTTTGCAATGAAGACAGACAGGTGGGAGCAGTTCCTGTTGTTTTGTAAACTTTGGTCAGAGCTTTATGGAGTTGAACCAAAGTTATGCAACAATTATTGATTAGTTTGAGACTATTAGATATTCCGGATATCAAAATAATAAGTAAAATTTAATCAACATTATAATAACATGTAAAAAAGATGATATATTATTGACATCGCAATCTGGCTTTAGTCCTCACTAATATTTAATACGCGAGGTTGGAATTCCCCAATTTCAATGTATTTTTTTTCTGTGTCATAATGTGTCATTATTAGAAGGTGAAAACTCTGAAAGACCAATAATTTGTATTTTAAATGGCTATTAAATTATGTATAATTTGTATCTAATTTCAAATACTTTAAAAATCTTTGTACCAAAGTATGTTTATTTTAAATTTGCTACAATTTTTATCTCAAAGTTTAAAAAGGATTTAAACGTAGGTTCTTAGACTAAATTTTGGGTGTGGCTCTGGCATTTTTTAAATATGAGTTTATAATTTCAAAAACTACTACTTCTAAGTTTATTAGGAATACGTTGTTTGTCTCGTTGTGAGATTCGTTTCAAAACGTGATAAGGAACTTGGATTGTGAACTTACATTATTGTTCCGCTAAATATTATATAGCATTCATGTTGTAACGGGTTCTAGAAATGGAAAAATTGATTTAGTGGTTTTAATAGGAGTATATCAACTATTCCCCAAAATATACACACAAAAAAAACCTTAACTTCTTACAATACTGTAAACTGATAACAAGTTTTAAAACATATTGGAACAAGTTACTTACGCAAATCGCACCTCGATAGATTCATCCCCTTTGTTTAATTACGCTGGTTTAAAGTTTTCTTCATTACCCAATATAGGTCTTTATGGTTTATTATTCTTGTAAAGTTAAGCTTAGTACATGAATAGGTCCTTTTGAGGTTAGATTGGCACCATTATACTCTACTAACAAAGGACTTTAATTTGATTGTACTATTCCATCTATGCTCCTATTTAGCATTTTCTTCTGACACCCTGCGTACCAACCCCGGATATGACAAAAACATTTTCGTTACTTTCAAGTATATTTATGGGTTCAGTAGAGAAATTTATTCCAAGTTCTACTGCTTTACCTGTAATAGTTTGGGGAATTATCAAGACGGGACTTTTTTCACCCTGTTATAAATAGTTTTTCTGACTACAGGTAAACTTGTCCTTACAGGGACTTTACTGGTTTCTTAACCTCTTGTATTCATTTTTTTACGATTATATGTGTGAATACGTTCCTATTTATCGTATTTATCTTCGTTTTTATCTTATAATAGAATACATCTAATACTGGGTGCCTGATTTTCCGACGAATATTTGTTCACAAGTTCGAAATTGTTATGTTTTTTATTTGTTTTTTAGTTTGTTGCAAATGAATTGCTTATACATTTTGATGCTTGTTTTAGATCATTATATTTTACAATTTTTACTCTACCAACTGCTGGATGAATGATCCACGTACTCCTTACATCATTATACGGGGTTATAACTGAATACTCGACAATATTTGTATAAAGAGAAAGACTTTATAAGCAAAAAGCAAATTAACTTAAACCTACTAAATATAAGTTGCTAGCTACATGTTAAACGGTGGGTGATATACTTACACTTGCTCTTTGTTTCCTTTTTCAGATAATTATAATATTGTTTATTGCAGGAGGAAACAATTAAAATACTAATTGTATTGCAAGCGTTCATATAAAAATAAAAGTCCTAATCTAATAACTAACTCAAGCAAAAACAATTGATTAGCCTTACAACAACCTCAGGGACGGCAAGCATTCAAAAACAGCAGTTATGTGCTGTGCCATACGAAAGTTGTCACGGCATTTAGTTCCGTATTGGTGTTCGAGACGACCCCGAAGTGAGACGCACTTGAATCGGCAAGTATAGTACGACTTCGAGTAATATAAAGGATAGGCAAAGTCACCAATACCACTTTACACGACTCTTTTTAGTTTTAATTTGTAAATGATTCTTGACATCTTTCTTTTGCATTCTTAAACACTCTTTAAAATTTGAATTTAGAACAGCCACACACACAATCTCAGTCCATAAGCTAAATTTGGAAATTGTAGATTCTCGAACCCGTAGCCCTCTATTTCAGAGACACTGTAAGAACATAGCGTTATCCTTATAGAAAATAGTGTATGTGTGTTCTAAGGACTAGAATTTTTAATGAAAGTCATTGTTTAATTCAAAAGTATTGTACTATTTTCATGATGTCTCCATTCTTCTTGCTATTCATTCACATCTGGGGTTGACTGTTAATAGAGAAGAACAGAAGATACAGCAGAACAAAGCAGCTGGCAGACAATGACAAGACTAATAAGTACTGATGTCTGTGCACCAATGTCGTCTCATATCTGAGGTTTTGAAAGGTAATTCATTCCTTCCTTTTCTCTTGAAATGCAGTGGCCGCTGAAGTGAAAAGATTGAATGTTAACGTAAAAAATTTTGTTATCGCTTCGCCTTATTTGAAAAATATCTAGTACGACTTATAATTTTGGATTATAACTGGTTTAGGAAACGTTTATAAAGGGTTTTAATAATATAATATGCCATATAAGTGTTAAGTTGGTTTCGTAAAAACCTAAATATTTCGTAGTTGGCCATGCACAATACTACACAGTAGAGAAACTATTTTAAGCGCAAGTTCATTTTTATGAATCGTAAGGGTCTACCTATTTCCCAAAATTTACATTAGTTAGTCTATACAATCACATTAATAAAATATAATTAGTTTTTGATCACAGATAAGTAAAAAATATCTTAATGGATATGAATCGAAAACAGTTATGCTATATGAAACTATAGGTATGAACTTTTTACTACCATCTTCAGACTATCAGTTACTCTAAGTTACTTATATTAAATGCTTGATAATCTATAAACAAATAAACAAGGAAAATTTCAATGAATATCCAATAAAATTGCTTTCGTTTGTTTAGAAGGTAACTTTTACACTCGGTTGTCCAAAATGTTATGTTACGAGAGTTAGCTAACCAAAATTATAACATATTGCAGGGTGTGTGTCCTAAAGGTGTTCCATTATTTTGGTACGTTGTTTCTAGGACGTGAAAATGAGCAAAAAACTTTATATAGCAGGTTATGTCGTGTGTAAAACGTTTAGTTTTCCGTCTATCTGTGATTATATTTACAAAAGTTATATCTTTTTTTACAGTAAAGATAAAATGAACATTTTCGGGTGTGTTTACCTTTTTTTTATTGCCCATTTTGAGAAAAGAATATGAACTCAAATTATCTTTACCCGTTTCAAAATGGCAGCCATTCCTAAAGTTTGATGTTAAATTCCGCGCAAAATCGGTACCCTGGATGAAAATCTTACAAGAATATTAAAATGTTTGTAACCTTTAGTCTAAATCTAACAGTTGTTGTTCCATTAATAATTGGATAACAAAACAACTTGTACATATTAAACATATTACCAGGTTTTACACACTACAACAACAGGAAGTATAGTTTTCTTAAACTGTTTTACTCTGAACAGATGATTTATATAGTCAATGAGCTGATTTATGTTAAAACAGATGTTTCATATATTTATTCAAGTCTAAATACATTTTTTAAACTTCTTTTTATGGTATATTCAGGGGAGGGAAAAGGGCGGCGTGTTTATATTTGATGAAAGATCAGTCCGCATTATATTTTAATTTAACTGTTATATTTTATTTTAGATTAGATGTCTAAAACTAGTAACTTTTACTTGTGCAAAATTATATTAATATCCTGTCGGTTGCTAAAACAAATTTTCTGCTGTAAGGAAACTGAAGAAACACTTTCTTTGCGTATTTATACATAAAACTATCAATTATTTTTTAAATTGTTTATATTAATTGATTTATATGCCCAATATTCGAATAAAAGAACAATATCAATACCCACAGATTAAATATGTAATTATTATATATATATATATATTTAATAAATATATATATATTTGTTACTATATAATGTCATTTACATATAATTGATCATATATTATGTATATAGATATGTGTGTGTGTGTGTGTGTGTGTGTGTGTGTGTGTGTGTGTGTGTTTTACAGAGTTTACAAAAACCTTTATTTCAAAATGTACATACATTTACAGAGTCAGGTGCTTGGAAGCACGTGTGACTTATTTACAATATAATGCAATACCTTAGGCAAAATATACATGCAGTTGGCAATTCAAGGTTTTTTCTTATTTTTATATTTTCTTCCACCATGGTGCACACATACTATACTCTTACTATCAGTCCATAATATATACTTAATTTACTACTCATACAATCCAGATTTTAACAAGAACCATCTCACAAAAACGAGGTAAAAAAAATTAACAAGCATAAATATGTTAAGTTTTAACAAATAAATATATAAATAATAAAATATTAAATATCAAATATCAAATTTTTGGCCAGAACACTTTCTATCCCCATGAACAACCCAAAACAGTAAGATCAACAAACAATATTAAAAATATTAACAAGCATAAAATATATAAACAGATTTAACAAACAAATAATTATCAAAACAGCAACAGAGTATTATAAATTTCAAAAAATATCAACAAGCATAAATATATAAATAGATTTAACAAACAAATAATTATCAAACAGTAAATAAAAAATATAAAATACCAATGACAAATATAACACAAACAGACGACAACAACATAAAATAGTATGTAAGTATTAATAGAATATATAAATTTCATTATTTTCCGCGACATACATTTTAATCTTCATTTTGAATCTGGGTCTCGAATCAAATATTATGTCATTTCCTAATTTTAAAATACATTTATTTATTATTTATGGTCCAATATAACAAAATTGTTTTCGAGCGATTTACTTTCTAAAACATGGGACAAGAATTGACAATATATCTGATGATCTTGTATTGACCCTGTTTCGCTGCTGAGACTTAATATGATACTTATCTATAGTGTTTTGTGCAGTACGAATTGCTGAACATAATACATATAGTTTATTTAAAGTTTATATGTTTGTTTTCCAAAAAGTACATGAATAAACTCTATCATTTTTTTTTTAACTAAAAACATTTCCAATAGCAAATCGTTGTGTCCCATACGAAATTGGGTTTTAAAACATTTTCATTACTCCCCCCAATAATGGATTATTCCATACCTTAACAGAACCCTCAAACCAAGAGAAATAAAGCTTTAATAAATAGTTCGATGCAGAGGAATTCTCTCATATGAAATAGGGCATAGTTTTACATTTCTTACTCAATTTTTTTCACTAAATAATATACCTAAAAACGGCCCATTTTTAACCACCTATCAATAATCAAACCTAGGTATTTAATATTACTAACGATTTTCAATTGGTTCACATACACAATTATATTTACAAAGGTGCTTGTGAAAATAAAAAGTAATAGTCGTGTTGTAAGATCTTCACAGGTTTTCTCTCTTTCCAGAATATACCAAACACTTTGTCTTAGAATGTATTTATTAGGAGTTTATAATCTATTAGCCAGTTTGAAACAGCTTCCAAATCATTAGAGATCGACAACCTTAAACTAGTCTTACTATACGATGAACATACTAAAGCTGTATCTTCTTGCGACACTGCAGAAAAATCTGAGAATTTAGTTTTTAATTTAATAGTTCATTTATATAATGATAATAAACAAAAGGGGTCCAAGAACACCCACCTGTGCCACTCCATACTTCAATTCCATAGCTGCACAAGTATGAATTTTCGATTTTTATTACTTGCTTCCTATGTTTTACCAAAATGATTCCAACCAAACCAATACATTTACCCTTTAACCTTCGTACCCCCTCAGCTCCAGCTGCCTCAACAGTAACTCTATGTCCATAAGGTTCAAAAGCATTACGGAAATCGAGGTAAATTAGCAACTGTAAATTTACTTTACATTCCAGCGACTCAAGCAATATATTTGATATATGTTTCTCTATAGCAACATCAGTACCTTTATTATGCAAAAACCCAAAGCTGCTTATTAGCTATTATAGAATTGTTTTAAAAAAATACATTAACAATTGTTGTTTTATAATAGACTCAAAAATCTTTGCTTAGAGTGCTAATCAACGGATATATGGTCGGTATGACGAGAATTCTTGCGGATTTCCAGATTTAATAAATTGGCACAAACAGCTGCGACCTTAAAGGCATTGGGAAACACACCGCTGCAATCTAACGATATTTGAGAAAGAAATGATTACAAAACAGGAACAAAAACAGTATATATTTATTCTTTATAGTTTTATTATATTAATGCAATCCAATCCACAAATTTTCTTGTTCCTTCATTGTTACTTAATTATGTCATAAATACGAATGATCTGTAATATGAAAATCCTCAAAATATGATTCTAATTCACTAAAATAATAAATTATTAAATCAGTCATTGCCAAATGACTCTTCTTCTCAATTGGGCCGTTACATTTACAAAATAATGAGTAAACTGCTCCAGCAACCATTACTTCATTACCCTACACCTCTGTTACTGCACCCCGTTGCATATAACTTTATGTATTTTACTTTTTCCTTTATGCGTGATCTTCTTAACGATTTTCCAATATTTTTTTTTAAGTTTCCATTACCTCCCTGTCCACCAGATAATGAATAGTGACTCAATTTAGCTTGCTTAACCTGTCTGCACACCAATCTAGATAAAGTAATGTACCGTGTCTTAATAAACAAATTATTTCTATCTTTGGCATATAATTTATATAAATAAATTTTTCTATTTACTAACTGTACCAAATCATCTGTAATCCATGGATTTCGCCTTTATTAATCTTCTTCAGTCTACAAGATTGATCATAACATGTATTGTAAATATTATAGAAACATTCAACACTTTGATTTACATCAACAGACTCATAAACGCTAGACCAACTCGCAGCAGAAAGCCTATCGCGAAGTTTATTGTAATCCACAACTTTACAAAACATATACTTAGAATAGTTATTTATACTGGGAATATTATTTTTAATACTTATTAAATTGGCATGATGATCAGTAATACTTGACTCTACCACTTCACAATCAAAATGTATTGCCTTTGTGCTGCGAATTAGTACATGATCCAAACAAGATACATAATTGTTAACTATTCTGGTAGGTGACTTTACATAATTTATAAAACCATAAGAGGAAAACAAATCAATATATTTAGGTCCAGAGCCTTTTTTTAAGAGTACATATATTCATATCACAAATTATTAAAGTTGGGTTATGTGTGATTTTCAATATATTTTCAAATTCGTCTTTAAATTCAGAAAATGTAAATTTGCAAGACCTATAAATGCCATATATTGATATGTCAATCCCAGTACCATTGCGTAATGAAACAGTCAGTAGGACATTAACAACTTCAGCCGTTCGAAGGGAGATAAGCTGGTGTTTGTAGTGAAGGTCAGAGTCCACATAGATGATAACGCCTCCTGACTGATTATCAGCTCTAGGTTGTAAGAGCAAGTCGAATCCTGGGATCTGGAATTTACACTCTTCACCGGTTCCAATCCATACTTCACTTAGTATTATAATTTTAAATTTAATGTTAAATGTCTGCAAAAAATTAATGTTTACTAAAAAAAATGTCAAAATGCTCACGTACACTTCTTACATTTAAATGAAATATATTTATGTCTGAGTTTTGATTGCAAGAAATCATAATTAAATAAAAATTAAATATACAGTTTGTCCACCAGGTACAGTTTTAAAAATATTTAGGTTGCTTCTCCCTCCCTTCATCATCCTTTCTACATCCTCTTCACAGGTCACAACCACAGTCCTGCTAGTATGATCCCATCTAACAAATACCTTTCCCTCTCTGAACCAGACATACTGATACCCCAAGTCTCTATGTTTTTTAGTTTTATATAACAAGTCTTTATTGTAGGCGGTAAGATGTTCTCCAACAAACACCTTAGCCTGTGGTACATTATTCACAAAAGCAGTGGACTTTAGGCGATCCCTATTTTCCTTAGCTTTGGCCAACACTAAATTCCTTATTTTCCTGTTTACAAACTGAACCACAATTGGTTTTACACCTGTTTTGTTCTTCGTAGGAACTCTGTGGCATGCTTGAATATCCTTAATGTAATCTATAGGCTCCTGAATAATTTCCGCAACCTTAGAAAGAACCTCAGGTATTGTTTCCTTCTCCAATTCGGGCACACCATCTATCTGAATATTACAATTTCTATTGTATTGATCCAAATTTTCAAGTCTCTGCTTCAAAAAACGGACTTCTTTAGAAAGGGCTACATTTTTGTTCAGCATGAGAATCATCTACAGTCTTTAATTTGTCAGAAAAGTTTTAACATTTTCTTCATATGTATCAATTTTGCTAGAAAAAAAACTCCAAAGATTGTTTAAAAGTGTTTATTTAATTTGATACATCCTTAGCATGAATGGCCAATTGTTGCTTAATAGTACTTTCCATTTTTGTCAAATATTCCTCATGGAGCTTAGTGATAAGATTAGAATCAACGGAGTTACCTGACCCAGTTGATCCTGGCTTTACCTGGCAGTCTTTACATTTCCACTCCCTCCTTCTTTTCTGCCCCCAGCGTTTCCAGTTATACTCAGTGATGTTAGCACATTCAAAATGAAGTATACAGTTATTCACAGAGGAAACACAACACTCTTCCAAACTAGGAACGGGATCTTTACATGCAGAACAGATATTCATTTTGAGGTTTAACTCAGGAGCAAGCAGACAACAGGTGTGCACTTCACGGCAGTCGCGCGCCAACTGTGTGCGTGTGTGTGTGTTGTGTGTGTGTGTGTGTGTGTGTGTGTGTGTGTGTGTGTGTGTGTGTGTGTGTGTGTGTGTGTGTGTGTGTGTGTGTGTGTGTGTGTGCGCAAAGGAACAAAAATATAGAATGAATTACCAAATAAACATAAAGGAAAACTCATA
>NW_025788222.1:0-11521 GCF_021130785.1 Homalodisca vitripennis
GGGATGGAGATGAAAAACCCAAAGAAAGCTTTAACAAGACGTTTGATGAGCTTAAATCTTTGGAAAAGGGCCCCCCCAAAAGCACCCACTGGGCTTGTCTTTTAAACCAAACATGGTTATGTGGATTTTTTTCCAAATTTTTTTTGTAGCTTGAGAATTTTTAACGCTGCCTTTTCCGGGCTAGTCGAAGAAGTTTTTTTTTTAAAAGGGGAAAAAAAACTTCCTACGATCAAATTTGACCCAAGAACCTTAAGGGGCTACAACCTTGGCGATTGAAAAGATGCCCTAAATAAATGGAAACGGACATTTACGCAAGATTTTTAAAAAATTAAAAGCCAACAATTCCTTTTAAATTGCAACATTGATTTTTAATTGTAATTATTAGGCTATTATTTTTTAATTTGAATTGTCTTAATAAAACCCTGACTTTTAAAAGATTTGACACCAATTTGATTGAGCATTTTGTTTTTCCATCATACATCACAACCGAAACCCTTAAAATTTTAATAAGTAATGTATGTAATTGTAGTCTACAATGTGTCACTGTATTTTTTGTAAATGAACACTGGTAAAAAAACCCATAAACTCTGGTTTGTCAGCTATTTTTTTTTTCTTCCAAAATCGTTCCCCCTTTGTTTACTATTTAGTTACAAGGTATGTGACAATTTACCGTTCTACGGTGTAGTGTATGACGGTTTATTCGGGGGGGGCGCCAAAAACTACTGTTTTGCTTACACTATAAAATTAGCTAGGGCCGGCCCCTGTCTCGGACCAGATTTAAAAGAATCCTTCGTTATTTTCATGTTTGCAGACAATATCCAATCTTGATGTTACAGACAAATATACCAAGAATCCGACCTGCTTTGGAAAATACTTAAACGAAAAGTGGTTAGAAATATTTTCCTAGAGACGCGTACGTTTAGCCTTGATGAGTCAATGGTAAAGGAATTTTGGGAGGCATGGTTTCAAAACAGCAACATACATAATAAACCCAATAAGTTTGGGTTTTTAAAGTTTGGTCGATGTGTACACGTTTAGGCTACATTATTCCCAAAAGGTGGAACCTTACCAGGTGGTCATCTGACAAGCAACCGAATGTCGTGATTAAAACCATTACAACACACACACTAAAAGACACCCTCTTACCACAGCAACCCAAAAAAACAAATCAAAACTCAACACATCACAACACGCAACCAGACAAACGACCACTACAACAGAACAACTACCACCAAAACCAAAACCTACAATTACTAGACTACAAACACAACACAACACCGCACATAGGACAAACAACAAACATAACATAAAAACCAACAAATACTGAACCTACATCCACATTTAGGTTGTGGAGGGTCAGTGGTAATGAACCTTTCAAAATACTTCCCTATGACAGTAACTAATAGCCTGTTTTGTAATTTTAATTACTTCATACATCACTGCTCTTTTAAGAAGAACACAAGGAAAATAGGGGCATGATTGGGTACTGGCACAATTAGAGTTGACAGAATCGAGAAGGCTTCCGTTGAACTGACCACAAATTATTTAAAAAACTAAAGATAGGAAGCTTTGAGCAATTAAGTGCCAGAAAGTCAGGAAGTACTCTTGTCAAATTTCAATGATGAAAGTGTTGTCACACTTGGCAATCAAATCGTGCAATAGTATCTCCATGGGTTCTATGCAACCGCTGGTCACAGCAGGAGAAAAGAAGAATTAAGTGTCAAGCAACCAATTGTGTGTTTGGATTGTACAATTTATACATGGGGGGAGTTGATAGGCTTGATCAAAAAGTCTTAGCCTACAAACCAACCATAATGATGAAGAAGTGGTTATTTTCAACATATCTTAATTCCCACTTAGTTTCAGCATGAAATCAACTGCCCTTTTCAGTTGTATAAGCAAAGCCCAGCCGGGCAAAAGTAAAGATGCTTTCGACTTTCTTGGGTTTATCAGAGAAGTAATTTTTCAAGTGTACATGAGATGAGAAAATGTAGGCCGTCCATCAATTGGAAGACCATCTAAGAAGTCCTAGGACCCGTGTTCCAGATGGCTTAGCGCTTGGATGGCATCCGGCCATTTGATTGCCTCAAATACGCTGCGCTGAATGCGACAAGAATACCACCAAGAAATGTCAGAAATGTTCAGTAGGATGCAATCGACCAATTGTTTTGTTAAAGTTTCATTCCCAGAAGAAAAAAAATCATTCTGACAAATCTAAGTCATTATTTTATGTCTTTTCAAAAATATATGTTAGTTTTAAAAATAAGATTTATTTCAATTATTATTTTTAAATCATGTAATATTTGGAATGAAACAATATATTTAGGTATTACATGTTTTCTCCTTACATAGCCCAACGCCCCATTTATTGGGGCGGTCAATTATGGAAAATCCATGTCTAGAGAATGTTAAGAATTTTTAAATTTATGTTTTTCTTGGTTCATTATTTTAACGATATACTAATACAAAATAAATGCGTAAAAATTTAATTTTATTGAAAGCCTAAAAATATACATTGGGCATATATGGGTTGAATTGGTAAGCGCATTATAAGTCAGTTTTCTTCCTTAGTTTCTAGATATGTGACTCATAAGTGTGTGACAGAATCAGTTTCAGTGGCATGCGACTCCCGACTCACCTGGCTCAAGTCTGGTTGGATCTGGAGAGTAACCCCGCGAGTAAGTACGCTAATGGTCACAGTGGGTCTCATCCCAGATTCAAGAATGTTCATGATCTATGCTCCTCATGTTCTCCAAACGTTTAAAATAACGGGCGGAGAAGCCCTTTTCAAGTCCTTTATGAAAATCTACCCCTTCAGGTAAACCAAAAATGGGGGGGGGTTACAATTGCCGTAAAAA
Organism: Homalodisca vitripennis; assembly: GCF_021130785.1. Lineage (NCBI taxonomy): Eukaryota > Metazoa > Arthropoda > Insecta > Hemiptera > Cicadellidae > Homalodisca > Homalodisca vitripennis. The sequence continues at coordinate 2,859 of NW_025788222.1, forward strand.
TTAGTTTTAATAATATTCCAAACTTTATGAATGTTTAGGTATAATCGGACAAGCCTCTTTCTGGCTATATTCTGACCACAAAAATTGTTTGTATGATTAGGGATGGGTGATTGGTATTTCCTTAAGCCAATGGGCACTCCTGCCTGATTGTAAGTTAAACTTTTTATGTGGATATGGTTTGTTTACGGTGAAGTTTGTGCAGTACCCCATTTGCAAATTTTATAGTTGATCTCCCCGGGAATCGAACTCGTGACCATCTCGGTTAGTTGATGATCCGGTATTACCCCTTCACGTACCGTGAAGATCCAGATTTGTGAGCTTTTGCTCGCCATTTGATTAGCCGTGTGTTTGCTATATTAGTGAATTGCAAAAAATAGCACCTTTTGGCTAAGCGTATTAATAAGCCTTATAGGGAATAATATATGAGGTTTCTATTCTCTCCGCCCACATTTTTCTTCCTGAGATCGGTGATTATGAGCTGTAAAAATCTCTTATATTAACGTGACTACGAGTCCGCGACAACCACGTGGTCGTCCGAGGTTTGTGTGCAAGAGTTATTTTTTCAAACCTAAATCTTAGTTTCTTATTCTCGAGACTGTCTTGTGGACAGATAAGCAAGAACCTAATCAGAAAATACATTTTTTACAATCCTCGACCAGATAAAAAAAATTGTGTGAGCGCCTATTGGCTTCAATTGAATACTCAGACAAAATTCCCCTTTATATTTACATATACCATCAAATCCAACTCAGTGTTGCCCCAACATATAAATGATGCTTCATGCAGAACTTTTAAAGATCTATAGATCCCTTCGTGTTTTAGATGGATATTTGTGAAGACAGACAGACAGCTCTCAGGTCCTCTGAAGATGAGAGGATTTGCTTAATACTCAGCAAATTATAACATTCTCATTTCGGTTATAGAAACACTGGTATCCGCATAGCCTTCCATATAGAGTGTAGTAAAAAAAATACGAACCGTAAAATTTAAAAAAGTGAATTAATTGACCCCGAACAAACCTCCTGCCGTTCTAGACATATATCTATTTTACCTAGTAAAGGTCATACCGGAAACGTTATGAAAAAGGAAAACTTTTATTAAACTAATCCCTCTAAGGAACAAATATGTATAACCAGTTTATAATTCATACACACCTGCTCTGAGAGACGATGTTATCTCGTATAAAATTTGGTAAATATTTCACATCTACTTTGAAGTATCCACAAGTCTCATTTAGGACAAATAATATGTTGATCTCTCTTCAATACTGCACAACTAAATAATCCTGTGTATGAGACTTAAAAGATGTCCTCATGAACGTAAGATTAAAAAAGGCAATGGGACAAGAATTGCGGATATTAAGTATATATATAATGTTCCAAAAACGGTAAGGTATTCTCTTCTCCATCAGAAAAAGTAGGTGGCGTTCTGCTACTACGATTTGCTTTAAATTAATTTTATATTAAGGGTAAATTTCCAAAGTAATGTAATACCAAACCCTTTATTTTCAAGACTGGGTCCTCAACTTGGGTTTGTAGCTGCTTTTCATATTGGGCTAAATCCTGATTAGATTATAGTAAACAAAGAGATCCATGCCTCTCTCTAGCATTTACGGTTGTGATGATTGCTGGTCTATAAAGTGGGCTTGTGTCGGTGATGTAACTTTTATATAATGACTTCAATTAGCGAATTAAGCTGTTGGGTACAGCCTGTTTAGTATGGCTATTTAATAAGTACTGGTAGCGTGCAATTTGGTTTATCTTATAATAGTACCGTTAAGTTTCAAAATAGGAATTTAGGAGTCCATGTACGTCCGTAATTGGAAATGGTATACAATAGCCCTACTGATCTCACAAAATTTTAAACCAGCGGTATATTGCTTTGCTTTGGATTAAATCCAATGGTCCCCTATACGAAATGGGGTAGGATCAACCAAAAATAATCAAGGAAAATAACAAAAACCCGAAGATTTGTAGCAGATTTTCAATTTTTTTTTTGGATTTGAAAAAGGTTTTAGTGCGAGTCTCGCATGCTAACCATATTAGTTACGTCTAGCTGTGAATAACATATAGCTATGCATAAATATAGTCAGTATAATAATATGGGGTTCCTGGCGCACTTTCGGAGCCAAACCCGAAAAGCAATGTAAAGCTATCGCGAATAGATCTCGCATGTACCAATAAAGGAAGCTTGAGGAAATAACACACGAGCAAATCTCAATGCAAAATATTAAGCTCGAGTCTACGTCTTTCGTCTCCAAAAGCGGATCGGTACATTACTATCTACTCTGTGGAATGGAAAAAAAATTAACCCAAAATCTACAGCTGTTTGCTTCTACTTTCTTTAAAAGCTGTGCTCTTGTAAAATGTTTGTCAAATCTCCTACTAATAAAGGAAAAAATCCCTCTTCGAAATCTAATAAATATTGTATCAATTGAGCGCGCTCACAGAGTTTTACTAAAAACAATACCTGTACTTTAACTAAAAAAAACTTTCTACCTAAATAAACACACATGAACTCACGCGCGCCGCTGAGCGAGCGATTACATTTTCTAGCATTAAAACATGCACACAAAGATGAATTCAAGTGAATTGCCTGTTATTTTCAACAACAGATTGATACCGTCTTCACTACTTTCCTTTAAAATGATACAGAATTCAAAGAACTTGTAAAGTCCTTATTTGCAGAAAAAACGTCTAAATGGAGTGTTTTACTATCGGGCAAAAAACTAAAAACGTTAAGGATGTACATAATTATTATAATTACGAAAGATATTGAAAAGAAAGTAAAAAATTAAACACACAAGAGTTTTTCAATCGTTTAGAGTTTATGACATCTTTTCCATATAATACGTCCTTTCAAGATAATCAAGACTTAATTGATGAATTTCATAGGAATTTTTTGTGAGTATCAAGATTAATCAACACAATTCATTAAAGAGCATTAAGAATTTTTCTTAAAGAATATAGCCACATTTTGTTGTGAAACAAAACGTAATTACAGTAGATAAGATATTCCATGTTATTCATATAAGAAAGACACCAACTATGGGTATCAAAACAGTACTATGATTGTGGGGAGGACTTCGCTAGTTTTAGAGTTAAGACTTTTATTCTACAAAGTGAATTGTTTAATAATTTCATATAGATCTTTAATAGTCATCTTTCCAGTAACAACCAAGTGTAATTTTTCATTTATGTTTAATTCTTTAAATCTTTTTCTCATCCAAAACAGTCAAAAATCTGTTTCGGGTAAGTGGTACTTTACAAATCTTCCCAACTCGGCAATTATTGTAACCCCGAATTTATCATTCATTTTTCTCCCAAATTCATGATTTTGTACTTCTTTTTTTCTTCTATTCATTCAACTTCTTATACTCTTATAAACTTGCATATTCAACCAACATCATTTTAAACTCTTTCAAGAACTCCATTTTAAAATAGAAAAAATTCAAAGACGGAAAAATGAAATTCCGCTAACCTTCACGTCATCCTACTCGAGAAGTCCCCCGGGGAGAATGTGAGTAAAACCGCATTCCTTTTCAACGAGGTTTCTTATCGTTTTTAATTCTTTTCCCCAAATGTACTATCAAAATCATTCGAGATTTCTGAGTTTCATATCATAACCAAACAAATTCTACATCTAGATCATAAAAAAAATACAGAGATAATGTAATCTTTTATCATAATAAACGTGTGGTATCGAGCGTTACCGTACAAACCCTAATGTATTCTTTGAAAAAGGGAAAATAAATTTTTTCAAACGTTTCCAAGAGATTTAAGTCTAAAAATTTTTATTCTGTTTTTCTCTATATTCTGTAACAAAATTGTGTTTGTTTTTATACCTCCATATATTGCAATTTTTGTAAGCAGATTATTCAACATTCGTGTTAGATTATTTCGAAATTTCTTAGAGTTTAGGTTCTTCATACAAAATTAAATTACAATCTCTACAAACTAAATGCTAGCGATTTATCGTCCGAGAATTTCTCCCCTCATTATAAACACTTGTAACATTTGGCATTATATGAAACTCTTCCATTTATACAAAATAAAGATTTTTTGTTATAAATGGAGGATGAATGGACTTAACTGCGAAGCCGAGAAAACAAATATTTCAGCGCAAATATGTTTAAGTTTATATTCTCAACTACCGAGATAAAAAGAAATGACTTTATTTTATTATTCAACTATTCTTAGGATATTTTTGTCTATGAATTACAAAGATTATTCCGGAAGAAATGGAGATTTTTCATCAGCGAGAAAAGAGCTATAATTTTGAACGATGAGATTAGAGGGAATGAAAGAGAATAATATGATCATCATTAACTACTGAATTTTCTCTAATAACGTTTCTTATCACATCATAGGCTAAAAATTTCTCAGAAACCACAACCACATAACAAATCGCGTTTGTAACAGCTTTTTTGAAAATCCATGTTGATAATTATTAATCGCTTTCTTTAAAACCGCAGAAAATTATTGTCATGAACTCTTGTTGTATCAATGACATAATTAAGGTCCCTATTCGCCTATAAATTCTTTAGGATTTAAATACATTTCCTTTATTATTACAGTAAACTTTCTTAGCGAAAAAATCTTGATACATCTGGCATACATGATTCTGAAAAGAACCATCCGGAAATGTTAAAATTTTGGAATTTCATCATGGATAATAAGAACCGTTCAATTTTACTCCTGAATTTTTTTCATCCAAACTATCATAACTTTGAAGGATTTTTAGATTTTCTTGATTATTCCGCTGTCTATCTAGTTTGAAAACCTATGATAAACGAACTTGGGGATTGAAGATATTTCTATAAATATTTGGAATATCGAACTGAATATCGGGACAACAAACATTGCTGACTGACTACAGGTCTTAGTAAAGGGTAACTCCAAGAAAAGGTGTTATTTAAGGTGGTAAAAATCCAAACAAAATATTATTTACATGTGCACAATACTTACCTCGGATCATATGTAAGTAAATCAACAAAAATAAAACTTCATGTAAATTTTCGAAACTTTATCAAGAAACTTAAGTTTAATTCTGAACATTCACCAAGCATAGTAAACAGTCAAGATTAAGACTTTCAATATTCCCCAAGCACATAATTTAAAACATCATAACTACTATATAATCACACTTGTAAATTAGTAAAATACACGTTCAAGAAAGTAAACAAGGATTAAATCAATATAGAATGCAAACTATGAATAATTACTATCTATGACACAACCCATAAAAGTGTGACCGTCACTGCCAAAGTCACAAGGCAACAGATAGTCCACATCAGTACATGTTGGCGCTGGCACGACAGCTGGCTTGCCCACCTGTAACTAGACCACCAGACTACTGACCCCAGACACTGTGTCAGCATTGTCCATCGCGGACCTAACAGCAAATACATCCAGCTGTTGTACTGCTCAGCTACTGACAACGGCGCTACTTGGATTGCCACTTAATCAAGAACACTTATTTAAATTGACAAAAAGAAAGTAAACCAGGAGGAGGCGAACCAAACCTCTAAAATACGCCAAAATTTTTGGTTAGAAGGGTCAATAGAATTCATTTATTAATAATAAAAACTGCTTCTATCTCATTACATTACTTAGTAAAATTACAGAATAATCCAAAGCCAGCCCTCCATTTTTAAATTAATAAATGGAATAATATTTAAATCAAATTTATTTTAATCTGAGGTTCCGAATATGATTTCATTCAGTTTCCTGGTTTCCATAAAAATACTTTCTGCATCCAAAATGACCTCTATGGACTTTAAAGTAGGTATATATATATGTTGTTAAACGTTGTCATATGTTATCAGAGGAGGAGCGCAAGCACAACAAACATACACATATATTTAGACTGAAGACAAGAAGTACCAAGAAATAATCACAGTAGGTGACAAGGTTTTTATTAAGCTGAAAAGGCTATCCACACTGATACTGCAGGGAATAGTGAGAGAGAGTATCAAGCAATAATGTTACAGGGAAAAGCTTAAAATACATATGTCCAATTTTTTTTGCAAGCCATGAACATCGCCACAAGTAAAGCACAGTGATTTATACTCGTACAGGAAAATTTATATTAGTCTATTGGGCGAAGCCAAAAGCAAGATAACTACCGGAACAGAAAAAGTATTAATGGCTGCCTTACAGGAAGCTGGAAGAAAAGAGGAAATAAATCTCACACAGCCCTGTAACCGAAGTAAATGAAATTAGCAAAAAGAATCATGACAACCTTGAGAAGACTGATGACCTTGACCCTAGAAACATCCCTTACCCTAGCAGCCGAAGCATGCAATGCACTGCTGACAGAGAATCCAAGCTTGAGGCAAGACTTAACAATTTCTACAAGATGAAAATTAGAATTGAATAAAAGAACTGGAAAAGAGAAAGTAACGACATAAGTTTTTTTAATGGAAGTAAAGCATATTGTAAGGAAAAGGATGAAATAATCAAAAGGGCAGACTGATAAGAAAAAATCAGCTTCTGCAAGAGACGCGAGCTTTTATTAGGAAAAAAGAAGCAGATGCAAGAACGGAATTTGAAAGAGAACTGATACAACAGTCAGAACTTGAAATCCCAAAGCCTAACTAACAAAATTAAACAACTCCAGTGTAATCTAATTGAACAAACCTAATCCAATCGAGGAACAATCTGAAAAAGCTTTGAAACTACAAGAACTTAAATTCCCCTGGCCAATCTGTGAAGAAAGGCTAAAACAAGAAAATTATTGACAAAAACTCAACTATTGCAGACATCATGAGCGGGTGTGGAACGACACAGACAAGGCTTCCCTGCTTCTCGCGCTAGAGCTCTCGAGCGACAAGAACAAATTACAAAATCCTACTTAGCCGCCTTTTTCAGCAAAGCAAAAGGTCACACTAAACATTTTCTAACATAGTTCTAACATATTATAGTCCATCTAGACCAATTAACAACACAAACTCTTTTATTACCAACTCACTGCTCTTGACGTCTCCCTTCAAGACGAACAGTCAATTTCATGTTTTTGAAAACACAAGGATGACAACCACAGCAAAATACTACAAACAAACCTTAACTGCAGTAGGTACCAATATGCAAGCAACTTTTTGACATCAGGCATCAGCCGACACACACTCCCCAACCACCAACAAAACTGGAAAATCATTTTGACAACTCCGACAAGCCCCAAGCCACTCATTCACATCAGGAATCAGCAAAACCCTGCACAACCAAAAACAGGAAAATCATTTGATACAACTTGACAACCCCAAGCCACTCTTTGACATAGGAATCAGGAAAACCCTAAAACCAAAAACGGGGAAAAATCTTTTGATACAATCCGACAAGCCCAAGCCACTTTTTGACATCAAAATCAGGCAAACCTCAAAAAAAAACGGGAAAAACTTTTTGACTGTTCCCCAAAAAAAACAAACCCCACCCCCTGATATCAAAATCACACATCCATTGACCAGAAACTGACGACTCGTGTAGGCTCAAACACATCAACACATCTGGCCGAGAAGACGCCTGACACTACAGTACCCAGCACACCCCTTTCCCCCAACCAAGAACCAAAAAAGGAAACTTCTACGGTTTTTTTTCAAGTTGAAACCGCTAGAAAACATAAAACTCACAAAACCAAGTCGTAAACTCTAAAATAAAAATTAAAGGGGAACAATCACCACCAAAAACAAAAAAAGACTAGCAGATGAAAAATATGAAATTTCTTTTAAAAACTAGGTTCTATAAAACCTTTTGAGAAAGAAAAACCTATGTCAGGACAACCCGCCACTAGGGGACAATACTTCTGCAATGCACCCCTTACTCAAGAGCTTCTACCAACGATTCACTCTTTTCCCCCCCCAAAATCAAAAAATCAAGCTATGTGCAACACCAAAAACACAGCCAAGCAAAAAAACAAAAAAAAATCTTAAAACAAAGGAAAAGACACTTTTAAAAATTAGATCCTCCCCCAAAAAAAAAAGGGCCAGAGCAAAAGACACTCACCAATTTAAAGACACCTCCCAAAAAAAGCTAACAGAACATGGGCTAAAGCAGAATGAATTGTTTTAAACAAAATTCCTGGATACAACGCAAAAATTTCTGCAAACACAACAAAAAGGAGGGTAGTTTTTTTCACAAAAAATGACACAGTATTGAGGCAGAACATGATGTGGGAGATCTTAGTGAGGAACTACATGGAAAAAGCAAATAGCAGCCCAAACTCAGTAAAAACCCAAATTACTATAATTGGAGTGTACGACCCCCACAACAAATTTAAAGATGCACTCAGAATTTTGTCACAAAATTTTTAAACAAATGAACCCCATAAAATACGTTGTTCGGAGGGGGACATAAAAATTGATTGTTTAAAGGTACACAAATCCAAAAAAGATTTTTAAGAGACTCTAGCGCTTATAACTTTAAAGACTAACCTTCCGCCAATAGAATTATTATCACTCAGTTTCCTCGATTGATTGGTTTTACAAATCCCCATAGAGAGCCTCAAAGTGCCATACTTGAAAGGGCTATCAGATCACAAAGGACAACTTTGTGTGCTAGAATTAACCCAGCAACCAAGACGAATCCCAAACAGAAACAAAAAATGTTTAAAACCTTAACCACCCTTAAAAATTTGGGCCCTTGCACAACAAAGTGGACCCCAATCTA
>NW_025788223.1:0-48950 GCF_021130785.1 Homalodisca vitripennis
AAAAAAATAATAATTTCTTCCGCCTATGTGTCTACGTATTGTGAGAACGGTATTTAAAAAACTAACCAAGCTATCATTGGTTATTGTGCATGTTACTCCAAGGGTTTGGCTAAAGATTATTCAATATTTATACAATGAGCTCTTATCGGGATATCCAGGGTAACTAGAAACTAGAATATAGCATTATAAATAATCACTGTAAACAATCTCAATTCACTAATAAGAGTATTTTTAAACAATTGATATATATTAACACATGTGTACTAACCATTCAAACATTTTAAAAATATAATTTAATAGTTTCTTGGTGTAGACTTTTATTATTTAAACATTAAATTAAAGTACATATTTAATAAAAAAAAATTTTTGGAATATAAAGAAAGATTTCTTCGCGTTATAATTTCCAATTTTGCCATGAAGCTGTAAAGTATGACATTACTTACTAGGGACCGGGGGCAAGTTGACGACCGGGGCAAGACGATAGAAATGGTTAGTTTCTCAAATTAGTTGCTAGGTAGTAGCACCGGTCGAATGTCAGTTAGCGCTCCACACGGATGGCTTCTGAAATAAACTGGCAAGTGAAGACAAGTTCCGCCTTGTGTGTGTGTTGTTACAAGCGGCATTGTTGATTTTTGGAGGTGCGTTTTTTTTTTGTTTTTTTTTTAACTTTCGGCCTTTGCATAGTAAGGTTTATTGAATACGCAGGTAAGAGTTGTTATTTTTCAATATTTAACTTATATTTACCTTATGTATTGGCTACTCATAAATACCTTGTTTGTTTCTTATTTATCTTAAAATTAATTCAAAATAAAATTTTACCTACTCTTATTACGGCCGCTCGGCGGCAAGATGACGTGGGGCAAGATGGCGTGTTCGTCATCTTGCCCCGGTTAATTTATACTGGTGACAAAGCTGAAAACTTTTTAAGAAAGTTGGGTTATGCATACAATTTTGATTTATGTAAACTAATAACTGATCACGACACTGTGAGACTTAAACCACTTATTTAAAAAAAATTTAATCTACACTTTTGTTTAAACAATTTTACTTTTAGAATTGAATTTTTATTTAATTTAATATGCGGGTACAGTTTTCTTTTAGTTTTACTTTGGTTCCAGAGATGGTGAGAAACTACAAAAAGACTTCCTCTAGAGGAGAGTGGGAAAAAAACCAACATGGATACTGCTTTCAACAGAGGTACTAGGAGGGAAGAATCGACTTGCTTGGGGAGCAGCGAGAGAACTTTACAATGTTCCAGAGGGCAACACTTCGACGCAGACTGAAAAAGAAACGTTTCGGTAAACTATTTTCACCTACACCTTGCACCACGTTTATAATTTACAACTTGTTTTAAGTTAAAATTATTTACCAACCTTGTTTTTGATATTAAAACAAAATTTTACTTTGGTATAACAAATTCTCAAGTTACAAAGACAAGACTATAATCCGTACCCAAGCTTTTTACGACAAATACAAATAACATTTTCATTTACTTCATCACAACATTTCTAAGCAACATACAACGATTATTATTTACATTTTCCAAACCACTTAAAAAGTACCAAACTTTAAAATAATGAAATAAAATAAATATAAATTTTTTACTTTTCCTGCTCCCCTTAATCAACGTTTTTTTTTTTTAGGATATGCCTGTACATGGAGGAAGATATAGAGAAGTATTCAATGAAGAGCAGCTCCAAGATTTACTAACTATTTTGAACGGTAATGGACCAAATGTTTTTTTGGAGGCGATGACCAAGTTGCTGTGCAGAAAACTCGTTTTTGGAATTCGACAGAACACTTAGGGATTTCTCATCCGTTTTATAAAGAAACTAAAATGGCTGGTGAGGTTTGGCTTGGCTACCTTTATGAAAAAAAACAAACTTTAGTATGCGTAAGCCAGAAGATGCAAAAATCTGTTGCAAGAGTCAATGGGATTTCAACAAACCTAGTGTTGATAAATTTTTCTCCATTTTTTTGAAGGAAGTGCGAGGAAAACACAATTTTCCCGCTGCTAATATCTTACAATGCAGATGAATCAGGACTAATCTACTGTGCTCCCAATAAATTACCTAAGGTAATTTCACCAAAAGGAAGTAGAAGAGTTTTCTAAAAGTTGTGTCTGGCGTGTGAGAGAGGACAGGAACGTCACTATTATTTGTCTGCATCAATGCTACGGGAACATTACCTTACCCCCCCTTTTTTGGTATTTGCCAGAAAGCGAATGCGACCCTGAACTCCCCATGGAACAAGAGCTCCACCAGGTAGAAGTTGTGCGGCCCCACTGCAGCGATATATGGCTGGGAGCAAAACGGAAGAGTTGTTCGTAAAGTTTTTGAACCACTTTATTCCTCAAATGCAAAATCGACCCACAGGGTTGATTCTCACTATCACTGCTACTTTTGTCGATAATCATCAGAACCTCACATAAACCCTAGAGGCAATCAACATTATGGCAGAAGATAACCATATTGGGTTATGTGTTGGATTTCCTCCTCAGTCACAACACACCGTCTTCAGAGCCCTTGAGACCGTTTGTCATTCTTTGTGTGTTCCGCTGAAAACCTTTTTACAGTCAAGCTTGTGACAACTTTCATGGTCCAAATAATCCAGGACAGACCATCAGTGACTTTGAAAATTGGTAGAGCTTTTTGGACCATTGGCTTATTTCCAAGGCTTGCAACTGTTGGCAAATGACCGTTTAGTGGGTTCAGGTCCACAGGAATAGAAACCTTATAATCCACCTTGGTATTCGACGAACAGGACTTTGCTGCATCACCAAACAAACTGATCAGACAGACCTGGGATGTAGGCCTGAGACCCTAAGGCTAATAATGCATAGATTGAAAATCCTACTATCCCCAATCAACAAACCAATCAAAATTATCAGACAGAAACTCCAGGTGAACCTGAAGGAAGAAAAGAACCATTGAGCTGAGTGGAAACGCCCAAGAAACAGTAGGCCTAGTGAGACTGTGCCCCAATCCCGGTTAAAAGGAAGAATTACATAGTGTCTTCGACTTTAAGAGCCTTTACCTAAAGGTAAACCCAAAGGAATAGAAGAAAAAGAAAAGTTTCAGAGAGGTGGAAGTATAAGTTCATAGTATATATAGACAAGCACGCCCAGTAAAAAATGTGTTTTGGAAGTTAAAAGCCAAGAAATGAAGGAATGAAAAAAAGCGGCTTAAAAAAGAAAAGAGAAGAGCTTCTTCGAAGCTTCAAAGGTTTTCAAAGAAGAAACTCAAGTTTGGGACCCCTACAAAAAAACGTCCGTAGGGTGTATGAACAACAGCATTTCTACTTTTCAAAAAGGGCAGTGAAGTTAGATGTCCTGGGTGTGAATGAAAAATACTCCGATCCTCCAGTTGAAGAGTGGATCCATGTGTTCCAAGTGCAGTGAATGGTGGCACGAGAATTGTACAAGCTACGAAGGTGGGGAATTTGTTTGTGACTACTGCTAGTTTTGTCAAGTTTTTGTACATAAATAAAAATGACTAGCAGCCTTTTCTTTTACACAATGTAGCGTGTTTATTTAAACCTCCATAACATTCGTCATCTTGCCCTATGCCAAAAAGTCATCTTGCCCCGGGGGTGGGGCAAGATGACATTTTTGCATTGTTTCATAAGAACTAAAATTTACCAAACAAAAAATTTGATTATTAATGATAATTTAAAAAAAATATTTTAAATGTAGGTAAAGACTTATACTTAACTCTTAATTGTATCAGTAAGAACTCTTTTTATTTTTATCACAATATTTTATTAAAAATATTTATTCCTTAACGTCGTCAACTTGCCCCGGGCTCCCTCCCTCTACATAATTTTTGTTGCCGTTCTTTCTTGTATAATTCTTTGTGTTGATTCGATTTTTTAACTGTGTTCAAGGATATCTCTAAAAATGAAATTAGCTATGGACTTTTGCAAGCAACATCAGCGAAGCTTGTTGCGATGTGGTGTGGCATATACCTATCTTGTAAAATAAGATTTAAGAGAATGTAAGATTAACAGGCATTGAGTGCTTTAACTACCTTCATGCTATTCAAGATTGCATACAAAATAATGAAATAGCTAATTCAATGTCAAACACCACTTTAGATATCCTATGAAAAATAGAATAGTATTTGATTCTAATCTTCGGAAGAGGGACATTTGTGTGAACGTAGAATAGTTTATCTACGGTACCATAATTCTGGTACAAGCAGGTATTCGAGTAAAAAACTGAAGCATACTAAAAACAATAACTACCTTAGAACTGAACAAATGGGTAGCGCGTGTCCTGACTGTTATAGCTTCTAGGCCAGTAGTGTAGGTTACAACTAGCTACCAAATGGTTACACTGGCACGGTTCTAGTGAGACAAACAACCACGTAACCTATCCCTGAAGTAAATAAGAACATAAAGAGTCTTCCTGGTGTTAACATTGAATAAAAATGTTTGAGATCTTTTCATGAAGATGCTGGTATGACAGAATAGTTTACTCTGGTATCATTTCTCTTCTCAATAATTATTTGGTTAAAGTACAAAATACTTACAATTTACAAACTAATATTGAAAGAAGTATAGTATTATACATTATACCAGGATTTTGATCATCTGGAATACAACCAACATCCGTTGTGTGGAATTGAGAACAAAGAACTGATGATTAATTATTGGTGTGTGAAAATAATAATATTACATATTAATACATACACTACACCCAAACATTATTATAGGGAATTTAATGTATTTACTCCATTTAAGGTTTTTATATTGAAATTTTCATTTATTTTGTAAAATAGGAATGATTATGAACAAATACACAATCTTTAAAGAAAATACACAATTTGATTGTATTTTCCATATTTAAAAAAATCAAATACTAGCAATTACAAAAATTACCAATGTCATATTCTTTTAATTCCAACGTTTAAAGTTTTCCGTTAAACAGGTCAATGAGTGGGCATTTTATATTTATTTCTGTACTTTATATCAATGATTCTTTCTCCTTCTTTAATTTTTTCCAAATAAGTACGCACTCATTTTTAATCCAGCGCTGTAAATACATGCATGCAGTTCAACAAAAGCTCTAGTGAAGTTGCGAATATTCATCATAAATGAAAACACTCGTGTGTAACACAAGACAAATTATTTTGTTTATCATTTTTATATTTTAAAATACTTCAATTATTGAGTATAAAATAATGATATCAAACCTAGTCTTACAGAGCCGTGCACCAGTATGTAGACATTTGCAGCCTAAAAAATTATATATGAGTAGCACAAATATAGCCTACCATTTTGAAAATCGGGCGGATAAGTTTTGTGCTTCAGGAATCCCCCACGAGGCAAGCGCTCAATATACTACCAGTTGTGCTGTGAAGCAACAACAAAACACACACACACAACACACACACACATATATATATATATATATATCATATTTATATACTATATATATATGTATATATATATATATATATATATATATATATATATATATATATGGTAATATAATTTATATATATATATATATATATATATATATATATATCATTAAAGTTCTAAAGAATACGCCCTAAGAGGATAAACCTGGAGAAGAAAGGGTCCCTACTGTAGAGATAAGGCGCGTGACATGTGGATGTCGACACACACAACTGGTTTTACGAGGACCAAGATAAGGTTATCTGCACATAATCGTTTATTTCAAACGTTGTTGTCTTTGAGAGAACACAAAACGTCTTGCGATATTCTTGCTCTAGTTTCTCTGATAAGTACAATTGTGCTTGTTGTTTAAGGGATGTACGAGAAACAGCCGTCTAATTTTACTTATATACTTTAATGTGTTTTAGTGCAACTGATAAGTTTGTGCAAATGAATTTGTTTTTATGAATTTACTCATTCAATTATTTCGAATTATTATGCCTATATTTTGTTCCGTTATTTTGTTATATTATTTAGTTATATATAAATAATTACCAACTGAGGGGGGGTTTTTAATATAAAATATATAAAACTCAATAGATATTTTTTAGGTTTGGTATTTATTTCATTTAATCATATAACCTTAATTTTATCGGAACAGACAGTAATTGACACATTTAGGCAAAACTAGTTTATTTTAGGAGAATTATAAGGATATATTTATTCTTAAGACAAAACCTAATATATAAAAGTAAAAACAGTATTTTACGTTTTTGAATCTCAAGCATGGATACTGAAATAATATATGTCTACTTATGTTCAAACAACCATAGGGTTCATCATATTACCTCATAAATGCTTATACTAAGAAAGCCAGATCCATTGATTTCTAAATTAGCGGTGTGAAGCCGGGGGTAGCTGCTAGTCTTTTTATGTATAAAAATTCTCGTTTAAGCTGATCTCCGAAACCATTGAGCTGATTTTGCCAGAAATTTAAATTATTTATTTTTTAGTTCAGATTAAAGAATCACATAATTTGTATCTTTAAATAATAAAAGAAAACTCGTTTTATTCCATATTTTTAATTAATGTAACCACAAATTTAACATTAATAGTCTGTAAAGCATAGTAAATTCTCATATCAAGCTTTTCTGCAATTGCCATTTAGTATAAAGTAGGTAAATATATATTTTTGTATTTCTTGGTTAACTCATAAAAAATCTCTTACAAAATATTGCCCTCAAACTTTAAAGCCCAATTTATTATCAAATGAATAATTATTGTAAGTATTTCTTGTGATCTTTCCCTTAGTTTAAGAAGTTATTATTGTGCGTTTTAAACTTCAAGCCCACTTATTATCAAATGGATTAGGAGTTTTGTTTCTTATTTTATAAGGAGTGATTATTGTGACATTAATAAATAAAGTCCAATTATTATAAATGGATCGTGATATTATAATACTTCTAGTGACCTTCCCATCTTGTAAGGAGTGCCATTTAAAGTTAATGCCCAATTATTGCTACATGGATCAGAAGATTTGAGTATTTTTAGTTACATCCATATTTTAAGGATTGATTATTGAGCCATTTAACATTATAAGCCAATAAGGTACATATTATTAAGTTCTAAATTGCTTGCAAACCAACCTGCAACTGCTGGATTCTATACAATAATAAATTATGGTTCATGTTATGTATGGTTCTATTATGGTACATGTTTTAAGATTTAACTGAGCGTTAGCAAAAAGTTTTTACGTTAGTTCTATGAGTATCCACGTGGTAAACGATAAAGTTGCAGAATAAATACATTTTTAACCAATCAAAATACAATCAGATGGTATTTTAACATGTTAGGTAGTAATATTCATAGGCGTATTGCAGTGAGCAATTGATTTAAAGCTGTTCACTTGACCTCACAGAAGCCAGTAGCGTGTGAAATTTATAAGAATAAGTAACAAATTTAGCTTCAATGCATATCATAAATAATTATATTTACAAGTTTTGATTTTTAAACGTTTTATTTATTCAAAACATACTACAGAAATTGAAAATATTTAAAGAGAAATGTTTATGCTATTGAATATTATATATAGAGTATTTTTAAAATTTAGAATGTTGAATATTAACTCTTCACCATTTATTTGTAATTGTTTACAGGTCTTAAACTGAATACCTTCGATGGTAAAACCTAAACGAGCTATCTAACAAAAAATAACTAACGGTAGTTTTGGTTCAATTTATAAGAGGTCACACCAGATTGCTGATGGGTGTGAGCAGACTAATTTAATTAGAGTCCCTTGAGTCAGCAGACGGTCAATTTACTGACCTCATCGGAAAGAAAATTGGATTTTCTGCTTGGAAAGTGTACTCGAAATTGTCTTGTTGTGAACTAACTGACCTTGATTTATTTCCTAAAGAAAAATTCAATGTAATTCCTAAAATAAGTTGCTAGAAGGAATATAGTTTCTAAACTGAAAATTATGTAGCGGCATAACTACATTATGCCTTACCTTGGTCGAGAATGAACTAACACCAGTAACATTTGTATCTAGTCCTGAAATATCTATCTTTTCTTACATATAATTCAAATAGAAATTTAGAATGTTTCACATAATAATATTTATGTTTTGTTTTATTGATAGGAATATGAGAAACTCTGAAAAATCTTTATGCAAGTTTTGAAGCATTCTTAATACAAGTAAAGATGGTGTTTTATTTACGGCCGTATTAACTACCAAGTACGAATAATAACCAGGGACAACAAAGAAAACTTTTATTATGACACTAGATATACGAGGACCGCCAGTACATGACAAGATTGAAGTAAACGCTTTTTTGAAGTCAGTATGTTTTCCCAGGCGTATGTATTTGTATTTTTGGTTGAAAAGTAACAAGGCTAACTCAGCTCTGGCGTTGGAAATATAATTAAATAGAACAGAAATCCTCATATTCCTGATGAAAACTATATATGAATCAGGTTAAACTCTGATATTCCTCAAATAATTAAACATAAACACTGAATTAATATGTACCTGATACATGTCTACTTGCAATACCATAAATTTCACAGGACTTTCTCATAATTTACCCCATAAGTGCTTTTACTAAGTATTCTAAGCTGTTACTAAGTATATTATTTACTAAGTGTACATAAGGACTTCAATTTTGGCATTGCGTGTCAATCTGTCGGTAACAGATAGTATGTTAATATGTAATAATTTTGCAGCTTTGAGTAATTTATGTTCAGGTTAGAATCTTCATGTGCTTCCCTTAAAACACTAACCACAATTATATTTCAATATTACTGTTTTAACTTAATGTTCAACTGTTAAAAACTGTTTAGGTAATCATACATGCTTGCATAAAACTCAGTACGTTTTGATCCTTAAATCGGCAGATAATTAAAATTATAGTGATTTAAAATTATCATATCAACGAAATGTTTAATAACACTTTCATCTCGTAAATTTAAGGGAATGAAGAAACATCAGGAATGTCATGTAACATCCACAGGAGTAAGGTATATACTAATCGTAAAAAGAATTTCTGAAATATTTCATTTAATTTCTCAAAGGTGCAAAAAAGAATTTGGATTCAGTAGTATAATCTTATTATTTAAGGCAATTTAAAATAAAGCACCAATATCTTGCTCGCCAGCGGAAAGAGAGGACGTTTATAAATTCGAAAGGACGGTTTATGATATGGACGTGATCTACATTTGAAGTTATCTGAGAAAAGTCGCAACTCGATCTCATTTGAACTGAATGATTCCAACTGTTTGTGACGTCGGATCGTTCTTTGTGATCAAAACACTCCGCTTTACAACTGAGTAAATTGGATCTGTCTGCAACTGCTCTTTCGACCTCAGGTCAATTACTTCTGATATGGAAGTTTGGTAACATGTATTTTCTGTTTGTGCATGTTTAAAAACAGATGGCGGTAACTTACTTTGTGTTCGTCACATATGTTTGTGACGAATATTGCTCTTGAAGCCACTGTGCGATGTTATGTTATTTGTACACTACATAAAACGAACATTGAAATTAGTACTGTGAAAACAGTGATCACGCGGCAATCCCAATATAAGTTCATATATTAATAATTAAGTTACGGTTTTAAAGTATATATTTACTTTAAAATATTGCAATTTGGAGTACTGAACGGTTTGACAAGAATAAAACCATAGACTTATATAAATAAACCGAAAAGGATCTCAAATTTTGGGAAAACGGAACATTTTGTGAATGCTTTTCTAACATTAAACACTGCGCCGTTTAGAAAGAGCATATACCTTGCTGAATGAATTTTATCCAACACTAGTATGAATGTTTTTACATCGCATCCTCTCACCACTGTATCCTATAGCGCTGTCCTTAGGTATTACAGTCATTCAGAAACCTAGTGTCTAGAAGTCTTAAACAAAACAAAATGTATCACGTACTGAGGTAATCATGGACATTGAAGTACTCCTTATTATGCAAACTTTTTTTTCTGCCTCCGAAAAGGAACGTCTGGCATTGTGTGCCAGGAACAACAAAATGTATGGTTAGCATCACTGAAAGCCCTTACGACTTCATAGAGAACCCTAAGAATCTGCATCCGTCTTAGCATTAAAGGGACCACAATGGAACAATACATTTTTAAAGCAGTATCACTGATGAAAGTCCTCCTCAGGTTTGATTTTAAAGCCTTGCAAAATTAATGGAACAAATGCATGAATACCAATAAAATGTTATTTATATTTTACTAATATTGAAAACATTGGCTGTCACCTTCATCAGTTTCAAGTTTTAGTGTTAATTAAAAAATGTTTAGAGGTTGATATTAACAAAGTTAATAATATTATGAATATTTTATTTACATTCGCTTTCATTTCATCTAAATTAGAAACATAATTAATGTATTTACGGAATACAATCATATTCTAATGTTCTTATATTATAGTCAACTTATGAAATGAATGAGTTCTGCATCAAATCTTATTTGAAATTTGGATTTTATAATAATAGACGACTTCACTATTGCCTGGTTTAAAAGTATTCGCATTATTTATTAAAACTTAAAGCAATTTATTAGTCGTTTTTATTAGTGTTTTGTATGTCTCAGTAAAAATGCACTTAATGTTCTTGCTGCACATTTTGCTATGAAAAGGAAAATCTGGAGTGAAATGATACTGGATACTTAGAGCCGAAAGTACACAAATTAATCGTTGTGCCTTTCGGAATTTAAGGTTTTTAACGATTATTCTTCATTGAAAGTAAATTCTTACAGACATACACATGCATTGCATAGTTCTAATTCTAGTTCTGTACTGAGCCGACATATTTACGGCCTCAATTTATTTTTATACTAAACATGGTAACTGTAAATAAAAATGTATTTCAGTATAAAACAAAAAGTATAAATTAGACTGTGCCTACATGTCATGCTAAATAAAACGAATATATTACTTTCAACCCAACTGAGAGGATTATCTGAAATTAAATCTACGCCCTTGGCCATGATTTAACTTTATCTTTCTGTCAAACATTCTGAATGTAAGTTATGAAACATAATTTTGACATAATTATTGATTCAATTAAAAAGAAGACAGCTTATCCCACATCCTATAGATAGAAGAGAACCGTTAAAATGTGTTGCTAAGCGCTAGAGGAATAATTGGGCTAATTATATTTTCAAATATTCGTTGGATTCCAAGAAATGTTTATTTGAAGACAAATATCTAAAAAGTTTACCGAAACACTTTTGAATTTTAAAAAGCGATAATATTAGTTATATTTTATAATACAAGTTGAACTGAAATTAAACAACCCTTCACAGTTTAAACTTTCTTTGATATTTCAGCCGAGATTCTTCAAAGAAGCTGAAAGATTTGTTAACCTCTTAATTCTATAAAATATTTAGTACACTTTGTTTGAAAAGTATAATAATGCAGATGAGAAAATACATTAGAAAATACAATGAAAATTCTATACAATTTCATACATATGTGATCCAGTGACAAACATTAAATATATGTAATCGCAGTTCAATATACTCTTTAAAATATATTTTTGGAAATAATATCAAAACACTGTTATAATAAAATCTTTAACAAGGCTGTGAATTATTTAGTAGTATAAGATACTGAAAACTGGATGGCTTCTTTGAAATTGCAATGTGGTTACTTTTACATGGATCTAAAAGACAAAAAGAGGGATTGAACATTACACACCCAACGAAGCCATTCTTTCCAAGACTACAGTGTGGAAAAAACTAGACTTCTATAACGCACAAACTTATTTTATTTGATTATTTTGAAACTTTGCATAAACTTCGAATTTCCCCCTTTACAGGGAATTGATATTTTTAACAGTACCCCAAAGCTTCTCATTAAATGCTTGGAAATATAATTCGATCGAACCTCAAAGGCTCTCAAAGCCTGATATAAGAGTTAGTCCCATTAACTTGTGATCATATTAACCATGAAACAACCCTCTAAATAAATGTGTACCGGGATGCATGTTTACCCAATGTTTGAAAAAAATGACATAGGGTAATTATCATATTATATCATATTTGCTTAAAAATTTAACTAGGACTAAAATTGCGTCCGCAGAGCCACAGGGTAAATAACAAGTACTTACCATATACTTATATTTCCTATTATTACGATAACATGAGCTTGAACGCAGGGCAGTTATATGTGAGTTAGTAATAAATGAGATATTGGTGAAATATTTTGCTTACATATTGTGCTTAAGTAAACTGGGCTTCTAATATTAAGCTACATAGCAGCCCTGCGTTCTTAAAACGTTCATATACAATAACATACAATTTCTACTGACTACAGTAGTTAGAAATTAGATTTATACTGTCACACTAATTAGTGGCAAGAAAGTCCATCAAATGTTTATTCATGAGTTGGCAGTTTTTTTTTTTCATTTTTTGCAGATGTTTCTAAAAAGCATAGTTTTACTATATTTAATGTAATGTTTTTAGGGAAGGCTTTCAAGAAAATTCTGGAGTGAAGATATAAATGTTTGTTGAATACATTTAATAATTAAATATATTAGAATTTTATTGCGGGTGATATTTCATATGGTGTCCATTAAATTCGCAGGTTTAGTTAAGCTTATTAATTGGTATTAAAATATATATATATATATATTTATATATATATATAAAACATAAATATGTTCTAATTTGACTCATCAATGCTTAGCAAACTCCATGACAGAGAGATATATGATTTATGGTACATAGATTTATCTTGTGACCTAAATAGAAGTGAAATAAGTAAGGAGAAGCGAAACACAGACTCCGGGCCCACATGGTCTGTAAGGTCGATGAAACTTATCTTAAGAAATGAATTTCCCCGAGTGAATATGAATTGAAATAGTCCCTAAATTGTTATCAACTGCTCTACGGTGACACATAATTATTTTAAATTATTTGTCGGCCATTTTAAATTTGTTCAAATTCTTAGTCTTGGAATGAATTTAAAGGTAACATCACTTTTTACTTGAACATATTTCTGTTAACTACTGTTAAACACAGAGTGTATTAAAAAAATAAAATTGTAAGTTTGAAGTGAAAATATACATTTGATTGTAAAATTTAGCATATTAACTGTAAAGTATTTGATCAGTTGATTAAGAAAGATATGAGACAGAGTTATCTTACTATTATTAGTTTTAAAAACTCTGACAGTCATAAACCCCACCTTAGTTGTTTAGAGAGATAAAAGCTTCTGAGACAGCTAAAAACGATGGCACTTGTAATATCGTAAACCAGAAATATATTAAAAGGGTTGGAAGTATTCAATTTTTGACAAATGTAGGCTGTTCAGACCTTCATGTATGTATATTTTCTTGAATTGGGCAAATCACCGATGGCGGAGCAAATGTAATTCATTCCAACAAAAATTTTTCATATACAACGCAAAGCCTAAAAATTCATAATTAGCAATTTCGCTTAATATCTGAGAGCTTTTGACCAAGAGAACTGAAATAATAAGCTCTTAAAATATGCCAAATTCATTCTCAAAATTATACAGAGCCCCCATCATTAATCAAATTAGACTTTAAGAATCCTCCACAAAGGCCTAGATTGTTAATTGTTTTACTGACACCGTTAGAGCTATTCGATACAATGCCATGGAAGGTTGGAGGAAAATTCAAGTTCTTTCACAGTGGAATACGTCCTGTGTACTTCAAGTACTTTATCCTGTGATTTTCATGGTTCAAAAAACACTGCTCTCTAATAATTAACTCAGAGATATCAGGATATTGGAACCTAAGTAAGAGGATATCATGAAATCTTACTTAGAAGAATATTCCCATGGGATTGCTCAATAGGGGCAATTTTTCTACATTAGATTGCACAATTTCAGATTTCAGATGGTGCACGTAAGAGGAAGATGTAAGTTCAACATTCAACATCGGATCAGCCCTTCCCTCTGTAGCTATTGATGTGTAGAATACTCGGTTGCTCCACCGTGCTTTAGAAACTTGTCAGTCAACATCGTAATGCTCTCAGTTGCAGTCTGGGTATCTCTGACGTAAAAAAAATTTGGGAGTTCGATTAAACGTCTTCGTTCTTCGTCAACGACTATTTTTTGATACCTTTAGACGAACAGGACTCTAGATTTCAGGAGTCCAGTCTGCAAACAGGATCAGAGTTCAGATGCTGCATGCAATAGAAATGTGGACTGGAGCTAAATCCAATATTTACATAACTGTTATACATTTTCTTAATGTTTGTGAAAAGGGTGTTTGTGATAATTACTTCTTTTAGAATACTCCACAATAGTATAATGGTAAACTTGGTGGTTTGTGAATTAAAATTACAATATTCAATGGGCCGCATTTGAAATACTCAAAACACGTTTTTTAACACAAGCAGTGCTCATTTTTTACTTTAATATCGGATACAGCATGCTTTTTAGCGGAATGCTCCTTTATCTGGATTCTTTATTCTGGAGCTTAGAGTAAAAAAATATCCAGATAAACAACTATTTTGACTGGAAGGTTCAAAAATTAAAATTGCCCTGTTGCCAAGTTTTCCCAACGATACCGTCCGATATCTCAATATCATTCAAGAGGCTTCAATTCCTTGTTCAATTAGCATTCACCATTAGCAAATATGAAGAACAAAAAATGTTCCGATTGTCACTTAGATTTAGAAACTCCATGTCTCTCCAAAGGCCATTTATATATGGCATCCTCACATGGTTGCTAACCATCTAGTTTATATGAAATTTTTATTAACAAAATAAAGAATACCGAAAAATGTTGCACACAAATTATAATTTAATAATAGCATAATTGTTTGAGGTAATAATAAAATTTGTCATACTTACTTAACACCATGTAATTCATACCTGTATGTTTGTAAACAATAAATAATTTTTGTATTAATTACTGTACGTATTTATTGTACTCATTATTTGTTAATACTTAAAAATGCATAATTCTATTAATTTGTGTAATAAAACAAGCCATAGCGAAGCGTGGCTGGGCCAGCTAGGTATTTCATATATAATATCACTTCATTATAGTATGTTTCTCAAATTGGAACAGTTTCATTAACACTAATAAATTCTTTTAATTTACGCAGGCTACTTATTTTTGTCATATCTGTGTAGTGATTAATTATTCTGGATGCTACTTAAGAGGTCTTGATCTCATTTACAAGATGGACTTTTAAAGTATGCAAATCTCGGTGTGTTAAGGAGGAAACTGGTCCGTCCAATTAGATTATGTAAATGATACAACTCCATCTGCATCTCATCATCCTGCACACCTTCAACCGTCAACTGTGATATCGCCATTGTAATGAGAATGAATAATATTCAGTATTTTGATTCTAATTGTAAATTAACACTCAAAAACTAACAGTTATTGAAAGAAAGCTGCTGCGTTACTGGAAATGGAAAGCTGTTTTTCTCTTGAAAATGTATCATTTTAGAAATTGAGACAGTTTAAGTTGAACATTTTATAAAAACAGCATCATTAAATCGGTTTAAAGACAAATTGATGATGAACACATTTAAAACAAATAAACAAAACAGTTTCCTTCACTCACTTAAGACAAAAACAACAAATCTTTAAATAGGACAAGAAAACAATTTATACGATACTAACTAGAATTTTAAAGGCAAGAGTATATTTTTAGTTAAAACACATCTAAAGAAGTATTGGCAGTTATCCGCGGTCACTTCGCACTCAATTTAGTAGGTTTTTCTTCTGTATGAGCACTTCTGGTTCGAGTGAATTGTATTTCCACAACCGATTTCGAGTTTTAATTGTGTTGTCAGATCAAAAAGTTTATATTTTAAAATAAAATATGTATATTAGAGAGCAGAAAAGCCTAATTCTGTCAAAATCTAAAAAACCCATATTTTATAAGTGGGATTTATGAAAGTATTTAAATTTATAATAACACTCATATAGTAAAATTTTCTTTTAGATATTAAAGTACAGTTTTAAAGTACATAGGTAATGACACATGATTTGTTTCTTTATAATTAAAAAAATATTGGTAATATTTTAGAACATTACGATCTGTTGTTGGTACATTAATTTAAAACTACAGTCAATGAAAACTTTCATCTAGCATAGTTCTTGCTGACTGCTTCAAAAGTGGTCTTCGGTGTCAAATTCTGACCATCTTAAGTTTAGGCCATTTTTAAGTTAGATGAGTACTTACCTAATCGCTTGAAATCTAAAAGGGCGTTAAAATATTTCTTATTTCTTAGAGAACTTACCCTTTATGAATATAATAGAGCAAATAGAAAATAATAAGCACTTTATACATAACAGTTTATTACGTAAGACAAGCTCTTTTTAATTAATATTTCAGAACTTTAGAGTCCAAGGTAGGATTTTTAGCCACTTTAATTAAAGGACAAATGGGGTGTATCCCAGAAGGATTTTGGAAAGAAGAATAGGCCCTATATTCATACCACGGACTGTAAAAAATGTCCATGTAAATTTAGTATAATCGTTTGAATAGTTTAAGTGTGGAGCAAAACAAACAAGCGCTTTTCGCATTTATAATATACTAGGATCAGACTGTGAATTGATTTAGCAAATCGAGTGCCTGAATTAGCAAAAACAAGACGAACATTCAAAATATATAAACAACTTATCAATTAAAAAGCGATGCAAATTCAGGCTGGAACTATACAGATTATTAAAACTTCCCAAGTTGCCTCTGCGCAAGTATTGCTTTTAGTTTTACGTAAAATTAATTTAATAATCCATAAACAATTTTCGTAATTATAATTAATAAACAACATTGCAATGTTAGTTCAAAGATGTCAGTTATCAGCAGAGTAAACAGTTAAGTTCTCATTGGCTAAGACGTTTTTAACATTCGGCAATGATCAAGTATATAACAAGTATTAAAAGAAATGTTACTTTTGTGATTTGTCTGACGAAGATAACCTTGCTATCGAAAGGCCTCACAAAAATAAAAGTTTTAAATATTGGTTTATGTGTTTGAATATAAAATTATTGAACAGTAACCAATACAAGCTCCATCATTCAACATTCAAAAATATGTTTAGAAACTTTATTTAAAACAAAAATCTTTTTAAATCTCTGAAACTTGAAAGTTATTAACTAAAAATGGGCAAATAGACGATGTCACATGAAGTCTAATTGTATGTCCCAAGTAGAGCAAATGCTTAAAACTAATTGTTTAACATATGCTAGTCACTGAGGAAGAGGTTGAAGAGTAGATTTCGAAACGTAGTTTTAATAATTTATTGGGTATCACTGCAAATATCCGGAGAATTTTACGTTTCCTTCACCTTTACTTTATGAGGAGTAAACACTGCTTTCTTTTTCCTCGCTCAGGTGATCTTTCTGTTTGATAGCTAATTAGCTCATGCAATTAGTTCGTCTTCGGTTTTAAAAGTTACAACCAAAGCCAGTTTATTACCATATCTTACTGATATGATTATTGTTATAATTTGATACATATTTTGTAATAAGTAAACCATTTAGTATCCGAATGATTTGAATAGAAATCCTCTGAGAAAAAAAAATAAAAAATAAAATAAACTATTGGCCGAGGAAAGTAATCTAAGGACACATTTTAATATCTTTAACATTTTGAAATAATATATATTTTTAATGTTTTACAGATATTCATTAAAACCTAATGAAAGGAAAAGGTTTTAGGGATAATTTGACGAAATGTGGACATTCTTGTGGAATATTTTATGCCCATAGCAGGTACGAAAAAACTATACATAAAGCTTAAGGCAGTAAATGAAACAAGAAATTTTGTAGCATCACACATTTCATAAAAATTATTAGCTCGGGAATGAAAAAGTTTTAATTTTCAAATTAAAAATGCCCTAGGCATATTGTATGTTCTCAAAGGAAATTTAAATTTGTGAAACATAAAACTATGTAATTATTTTAATCATATTTCAGATACATAATGTTATGAGCTAGAAATGTTAGCGTTCAGTAATTTGGTTGCGATCCCGATTCAAAGTTGACCCGATTATTTTGATCACTTCAATTTTTAAATATATAGTATCATCATCTTTTAGGCCTTATTCTGCTCGTCCTCATGGGCTACTGACCTGTTAGCAGAACTTATAAAACTTTTTAAGGGGAATAGTGGACAAGTACAAGTTCGATTGTGTTGATAAGAAATGGTACAAGTCACAAACAAGATTAGAACCTACGTTTATGTATAATTCAGTTTAAAATCAAATATCTCAAACCATGCGGAAATTGGTTCTTCCTAACTTAAATTACTACCTCTAGTGCTTCAAATTCCTAGTTGTAAGGTCAAACATCCTCCCTATGTTCCTGCCTTCAGCCCAACCTTTAAGAGCATTAACTACACATTTATAATTGCAACTCAAACGAAAACCAACTGCAGCGTCTTATGATCGGATTTATAACGCCAGAACTAATTCAGAATTCATACATTACTTCTAATGTTCACTAGTATAAGGAAATCTTCAGCTGCTATCCAAAAAAAGGTTGAGCATTACATATATTTATATTGCGGTGAAACGAGCGTGATACCGCAGATAAATGCTTACTATATATCTGTGAAACCACGTGTAATCACGTCATAGCTTTTGTAATTTGAGGAGAATTTGGGTATAACTGTGAATTGCTGAGTCGATTTTCTCAGAAGTCCTCTATGCAAATAGTTGCTTCTCTTTGCCCAATACCCTGTGGCTGCAGCTGTATGCTAATATATGCGTTAGTGTTGAGCGCAATATGTGAAACATGTCTTCTTCTTTGTAGCTTTTCGTCTTTTTGGAATTATATAAGTTCACTAATTTTAACGTATAACGCAGCAAGTAAACGCTTGGTAATAAAAATATACGTTACAATATATTATTACTTTAATAACTCCCGTGTGGTGATACGGAATTTCAATCTATTAATTAGTTAGTTTAGAGTATATTGTAATTTGTCGAAATCTTTAATATAATTTCAAGGTTTATGTTATTATGAATATGGTAAATACCTACTAGTTTACGAATTTATATATTAGTCTGATTGAAATAATAATACCTGTGTAATCGTAATAATATGACGATTAATATAATTATTTATATTAAAATTTAGGGCTTTAAAGTCCGACCATAAGTCTGCTCTTCTAGTTATATTGTAGTTACAATACAATACAACTTTTTAACTGCCGATTACTTATTCTATTGACTAATGTACAAAACAACCCATGATTTGGTACTTTAGGACGCTTCTCCAAAAATACCCCAATCATAACTATCAATAATAACAAACACAAAAATACCTTATAACACAAAAAACACCATACCCACTTTCCCTAAAACAAATTAAAAAATCACACAAAACCCCCCCATAACATACAACCCAATCCTCCCCCACACCCCCCCCAACCACATAACCCCCAACCCTCCCCATAAACCACCCCCCCCCTTAACTCAACCCAACATAAAACAACAAGTCACCACCCAC
Organism: Homalodisca vitripennis; assembly: GCF_021130785.1. NCBI lineage: Eukaryota > Metazoa > Arthropoda > Insecta > Hemiptera > Cicadellidae > Homalodisca > Homalodisca vitripennis. Next base: position 19,370 of record NW_025788223.1, read on the forward strand.
TAATTCCCAATTAACCAAAACCAAAAAACCCCCCCCCACACCCACCAACCCTCTTAACAACCATCCCCCATTCTCCCCCCACCACCAACTCTCAAACCCCCTAAAACTAAATACTCCCACCCAAAATCCATACCCCCCACCATATCCAATATAACATACACACCTCACCCTATCACAATACAACCCCATCCCCTGCCCATTCCACAACAAAACCCACCAAACCTCACTCACACAAATAAAAACCCATAAAACCCTCTTCACCCAACCCACTCCCCACCAAAATCCAATACAAATAACTACCCAATCACAACAACAAAACCATCAACCCCATCACCCAAAACAAACACACCCATCACACCAACAACCCAAATCCCAACACCCACACCCCCAAATATCAAACCCCAACAAAATCTTCAAATACACACAACCCAACAATCCCCACACCATTCCCCACACCCCCACACCCACCCCTCCCAACCACACTCTCCCATCAAACAAATCATACTTCACCAACCTCCACCCCCCAACATAACAAATTAAATAAATATAAAACACAAAATAACAACATACAAACTACTTAAAAACACCCAATCCCCCCAACCAAACACACCAATACATCACATACCCCCAATCCAAACCCTACCACAAATTACCAACTTAACAACTCATAAATCCAACACCCTCCAAATACCAATGATCATTACTTAACATGAGAATTTTCGTTTTTTTGCTGTAATTATCTATATTTTTAATTATTAATTATATGTTGTATATATATATATATATATATATATCATATATATATAACGAATAACGAATATTGAAATATGTTTAAGAAAACGTTTTATTTTAATTCTTCTTACGTCAAAAACTTTATACTTAGATTTCCTTGGTAGATTTTTCCATTTAATTTATTTTTATAACCAATATACATGAAGCAATCATAGTTAAAGGGAAGTACCCACAACCAAAAATAACCACTAAAACCTTCAAACCTAAAACCCTCCCCCCCCCCAACTCTCCCTAATCCCCATCCACATACAATATCATCACACTCATATTCTTCTCAATATTCCATTTATTACCTCTTTAATCCTTTTTTAATTCTTCCCCAATACATATCATCCCCACACTACACCACCATCCCTCATCCCCCCACTATCACTATCAAATCTCACACCCACCTCATCCCCCTCCCACTTAAACAACCTTTAGACCCCAACCATTCACCACACAACCACCACTCAACCATAAACCCCCCCAACCATAACACCCCACCCCTCACCCCATACAATGAGCAACAATTAGATTGTTTATTTACAGGAAACTTGAATGATTCATGTTAGAGGATAAATAAACAAAATCATTTTCCGGTTACTTTAGTGGACCTTATATCGGTTATCCATTATTTCAAAATACTACAATGTTATTCAATCACCAATCATTCCCCAATTCAACCAAACTATAATAATTGAAAAATTAACTAATCATTTCTGATAGTTTTTAGTAAAATACATCAGTCATTTCTCATTGACATGCACTCAATTAGATTGATAACCTGCAGCCAACTTTGAATAATTCATTGTTAGGGGCGCTAAATAAACCTAATCATTGCTCTTTTATTTAGTAAAATATCAGAAACTATTAGTTTCAATACAACTACAACCAATTAGATTGTTATTCCTGCAGCTAACTTGAATAATTAATTGATTGTTTAGTGGATAAATTTACCTAATAATTGCTGTTTGTTTAGCGAGGGAAAACGTACATCAGTATTTACATTAAGAATTTACGAGTAGCATAAAATGATCAAATTATAATACTTAGTTTTTATATATACTCTGGCCTGAATAAGAAAATAACAACTACACCCCCACCTTATCCACAAAACATCACAAAACAAATTAATATATAAAAATATATATGTTGATCAAACACCAACCAATGACACCAACACTAAATTATTTCCAATACCCATAACAAATAACCCAAACTCCACAATCAAAATCCCATATACAATCACCTTAAATTATCATAAACTAATACAAAACAAAATCCTTCCCAACCCACATTACAACCACAATCTCTCAACAACCATCCACCAAACAATTAACCCACCACCCCATAACCACTTACCTATCACAATTCCTAATCATAATAAAAAATATGTTGCAATTTGATTTCCACATGTCTGTTATATAATTACTCATGAGTAATCTTTTATTCCAGTGAAGTATTGCACTGCAAAAGTTCGCGAGGATAGGATTGTTGAGTTTACATAACCCAAGAATTTTCCGCAGGTCCTACCAGTCAACTCCCAAGAGTAATTCTTGATTGGATGTTTTACATATCACTTATATTAGCTGCGTTTGGTTAAAATAAAACTTACGAATGAAAATCGTTGTACAATGATTGTGCAAAAATATGGTTTTGTGGCCTATGATTCCTAAGTCTGATTGGCTCTTCAATCTAATACACGCTTCAAAAAAAGGCTACATATAATACATAGATAAAGGTGTTACGAATTGCAGAATACAATAATTAAACAACAACCTTCAACTAATGGTGATATAATTATATGGGAAATTAATTTCGGGACTTTCGGTTATAATTAATAAGACCTATCGATTTTTTAAATAATGGGGATATAAACCTCATACGCTATTGGATGTCTCTAATTTGTACAATACCGTCACTTTTATAAACCCTAACGTGGTAAAGCCCAAACGGTTCTATATTAGAATGTGTTAGTAAACTAATACACCTTTACTCAATTCCCCCCCCAAACTTCCAACCCAACACAAACAAACCCATGCATTAACTTCAAATCTCAAAAAAAACTCCATACCCACCAGACCCCCCCAAACCCAACAACCCACCTATAATCAAATATACCTAACCACATCCAAATAAATCAATAAAAAAAATCCTAATTCACCTTCCATAGATACCATCACCCCTTCAAAAATACTTCCCAAAACCCTTAACCATATCAAACACTCCACAGTAACACATATTATCTGTGTTACTGATTTCGTGTTTTCACTGAACGATGGAAAATGTCCGAAAACAAAATCCTGTTTCACTTCACGTTAATTTAAACATAGCTTTACATATTAATTTGCAATTAAAAAATTTTATTCCATGTTACTATAGAGAAATGGTGGAGGGTTAACGTTACAAGTTTCATATAACCTAAACTAGTAATATTTTTGAAAAAGAGAAGTGAATTATTGTTAGAATAATGTTTCCGAAAGTCTTAAGGAGAATGGTGTATTAAATACCGGGTTCTAAAATAGTAAAAATAACGGTATATTGTAAAATTCAGTTTACTTTAATGAATTTTTATTAAGTTTTTCCATTAAATAAATATAATTTTAAGTTACTTTTGGCTTACATGGAATTTAAAAAGTCTACACAAACCCCTAAACCACTCCACCCCAACCCTACCAACAACATAAAAACCACCAACTCCCTATATATAATAAACATCACACACCTACCACAACCAATCTTTTACAACCCCTAAAATTTACTCCCAACCCAAATCACACCACCCCCACCAAAATAAACAACAACCCACACTCATAAACTCATCCTAAATATAACACACACCACCACCCTAAAACCCAACCACCCACTACTTCCCTTTTTACCCCCACCAATTCAATTTATTCACCTTCTAAAAATCATTCCATTGTACATAAACAAATAACCCACCACACAACCTCCCCACACAAACCCCCCCCACAAAAAAACACCCACCCCACAACAAACACAACATACACCCCATATCAACACAACTCCCCCAAAACCCCTCCTCAAAACATATAAACATTAACCACTATTATTTTTTAAACCACAACATAAACGTGTCAAAACAACAATCATTAAACCCCAATATATCTCACCAAAACACAACACCCAAAAACAACACACAAACAATAAATATCAACCCACCAAAACCCCAAAACCCTCACTAACTACAAAAAATACACTAGTCAACAACATTAACTAAATCATTGACCTATCTACACCCCTACCCCCTCAAACTCTATACACACACAACATTCTTTTCTGTAGCGCAGAGTAGATTTTTATTTCATCTGTAAACAGATAAAATTGTAATATACCCCCCATTCCAACCATCCACACTACCTTTTAATAATCTACCTAATATGTTGAAAGAACTTATAAAAAATATTATAATTTTTCGTTCATGTCCTATTAACGCGATTCCAGAGGCGTACGGTTAATACCCTAGTTTTTGTTTAAATTTTTCTCTATTTAGGACAAAATGTACTATACAGGTGTTAGGTTTTCCATATTTAGTTATACTTAAATTAATAAATAATTTTACGCATTTAATAATTGTCTTTTTAGCTAATAACCAGAATTTGTAATGTATGTATTTAGAAACTGCTCTTTGTCCAACATTGTTTCGATACCATTTTTAGTTACAAGCCATCTATTTCCACTTATCTTTGTACACTCACACACACACACACAACAACACACACACACCCCCCCCACACCCCCCCCCACACCTGCCTTCTACCAACACTATAGTATTACCTATTAGTACACGTTGGTAATGACTGACTTATCAATCAATACTCCCCAATCATTCTCCCCCTTACTCTTTACACTCACAATCTCACCCAAGGTACTCCCCAGGTTATAACAACCATAAAGACACCCTCACTACTCCTCACTAGGGTATGTACCTGACAACACCATGCAAAACCAAATATCATTTCGGCGCCTTTCCCCAATACAATACCAATTATCACTTCCGAAGCCTTACTATTGCATTTAACAGTCCCCCAATGCTTCAAAATAATTGTTACCTACCACCCCCACACTAAAACAATTACACACACGTATCGTTGATTATTACAACCCTGACAACCCTTTTCACATACAAGACTTCTTATCACAACCCCCTCATTTAACTCCCACACATTCGGACAAATATCTCCTATTAATATAAAACGTGTAAATCAATAATAACCCACCATTATAATATTGCTTAAAATTGTGTGCCTTATCTTAAAACACAACACAATTTATTATTTAGTGATCATCAATGCGTACAAAAATTTTTCCCCTCTCGGACTAATAGTTTCATACAAATAAACTCAAATACATTTACTCCCCATAATCACTCTAACGAACATGAGTTTTTAAATACAATCTAACTACACATTTAATAGTCCTACGTAATATAAATGATTTCCTCCCAAGCCGGATCCCTAACATACCTTTTGATCCTTTTGACCGGATTCTGTAACAACAGGTAAGTAAACTAATTATCTTTCGAGGAGAATTGGTTTATAGATAAATAAACTAAGAAATTCTTTCATTGTTCGCAATAACAGATATGTTATTTAAAATTGCAGTATCTGACAGAACTAAAATTTAGATAGTTGGTGAGTGTAATCATACCGCCAACAAATAACATTGAAGTATGAATCTGTGCAAGGAATCTTAAGAAATGTGAATGTATTCCTTAATATTTTTACTTGTTAAAAGTTAATGATCTAGCTTATTAGTTTTATTTTATGTATATTCAATGCACCAATAATTTCACATTCCTTTATCAACCGAGTTTGAAAAGGGCTCGATAATCTTATGTATCCACAAATATTTCTTCTAATTCTTGTCCTTGACTACAGATGTTTGAGATTCGGTTGGTAGTTTCTTGTATCGGTCTCTCTATTTTTCCTACTGTTATTTTAACTTTTCAATCCTTTGCATTTTTTGCTTATATAGTATATTTTTGCACTTAGGTGGTGGTCTAATTATCTGTCGGGGAAATAACATTCACTTATATGCTTGAAGATTATTTTAAGCATTAAAAAAGCATTTAGATTTAAAAATTTTCTAGCTTCTCTTTGGTGCACAGGGTCATTGTATTGATCTTAATTACGGTAAAATTATTGAAAGAATGTTTAGCACAAGAGATGGAAACCAAAATCAATTACTGGATCCGGTTTTCATGTCACTCAAGATCCCCTAGCGTGGTGAACAGTTTTTGATACCTCACTGAGGTTTGCTGAGAATTTAAAATTAGCGCTAATAAATTACTCATGGTGTAAACAGTAAGAATGTGGGACCCAATGAACGGTGTAACATGTTACTTTTTTTAAAACATACAAAATTAAATTTAAATTTATAATATTCATTAGTAAAATTGCAAAAATTAGAACAGACAATTTTTTTTACATACGAATAACGACTTGAGTTTTTATAATTACCATTAAAAAGGAAGCGAAATAATTATTTTACTGGACGATGAGTCAGACGCTATCTGGCAGGTCCGTCCGTGCCCGCACGGATATCGTCGCTTCCCCTCCGATCACGGCGAGAGGAGAAAGGCTTCCCCCACCCCCGCGATCGCGCGAAACCTATATAATGACGGGGGCCGATTGAAGACACAGAGAGACAGCCAGTGACCGCGACTCCGCCGACGACCGCTGCTCACCACTATTCAACCCCTTCCCCCCGACCCCGCTCGCTGAACGACTACATCGCGACTCGACGCCCGCCGCCGATATCCAGCACCAGGTAAGGAACAACGACCCTCGTTCCTTACTAAAGTGTTTTATCTCCGCCATCAACAATTTCTTCCAAATTTTTATGTGAAACAGAATTTAATATTTTATTTATCATTTATGAAAATTAATCGATCTGAAATATATTATTAATGTTTGATGGTTTATAGATTTATTTTGATAAGATAATTGTTTGATTTAAATATACTCTTAATAATTAATTGATATTTAAAGATATCAATAAATTTTAAATAGAATATATTTGACTTTCTAAATTTTACTCAAACTTTAATTACTTTTTCAACTAGAGTTACTAAAGAGTTATTCTTTTCTTCAATTTAACTTAATTTTGGAATTCCATTTACTTCAGATTATTTTTTTTGTCATTTCGACTAAATTTTAATTTACTGTGTTAAAATTTTCCTTTCTAAATTTTTCAGATCTCGTATTTCTTTTCCTGGCGATCGATCTGACACCTCATCCCAAGTTTCCTTTACGAACTTTCCTACCAAATTATTCTCCTACCCGGAAAAAAAAATTATAACAGTCGGGACTCGCCTTACCACTGCTTTCTTTCCGGCGATAGTATCTGGCATCCTATACCCACGACTTCCTTTTATAAATACTTTCTTCCCACCGACCCCGTCCTCATAAACTAAATCTTATGTTCAATCGATGTAAATTTTTATATTAGGTACAAAGTTTCTCACGACCATCATTCTGTTGTCTGATTATTATCACATTTTTGGCGATATCTCTAATCTACGCGGAAATATATTTTCTTTCTTATTGAAGTTCAATCTATTTTTCATTTTATTAATTATTTATATTTTGTAAGTGATTATCTTTATTTTTCTCCTTTATCTATTTCGGGGACTCGCAACCCTTTCTTTTTTATTTTTGCGAACGTCCTGACCCCCCTCACCCCGATAACCTCCATCAAAATATTTATTTAAACGATATTTTAGTTTATTTTTCTGGTGAACTGTGCAGATAGGGTGAGTGTTCAATTTTTCTTTGATATTCATAGAGCCCTAATATTTATAGTAATTTAGCTTAATAGCCTTATTGCATAGTTTAAATCATTTACCTTTATCTTAGCTTGCATATGGTAGGGTAATTCTGCATGTGTGTGTATAAGTGATTACTTTGTTTTTTTTTATTTTCCAAAAATTATATGCCTGAGAAAGTAAACTTGATATTTTATTTTGGAGCTATACACTTGCCTACAGAATAAATACAGCTTAGTATAATTTTTATATTATAAATTCATCTAGCTTTTGCATCCCGTAGAATATATTTTTTGTTAATGGTTAGTGCTTGCTTTTATGTATATAGTAGTTGCACTGTGATATTGGTGCATGGCTAATCGTTAATTTATAAGATTGTATATTTGCTATTGGTGTTATTTTGAATATTGCTTTTGTTTGCATTGCTATTTCATATTTTGCTTTGATTTTGTATTTTGCTTCTTCTAACCATCATTATTTAACCGATTTAAATTATTCCAATACCCCGGGCTCTTACAATAATTACTGTATACGACTCCCCGACCAAGTTATCAGTGGAGACTACTCAGCTTACTTGTAATTCCTCACCGACCGACGTATTTAATAAACAATACAGTTGTTTTCGAAAAATCGAACCTCGCTTGAACAATAACTTCCCTTAGAAACAAGAAAATTTTTATTTTTCTGAGCAAGATTATTTTTTTTTATTTTTCACGTCTTCAAAATTTTATTGGAGTTGACGTGATGAAGGTAAGCCCAACGTTATTTTGGAAGTATCAATTTCTTTCCGCAGGGGTCCTCTGATTCGACTCCTAACAATAAATAATAGTTGTATGAAATTCTCGAACCCTGGAAATTTCTAACCCAGCTCGACTGGCTATCTGGCAAGTTGCGAATATTTTCGCTTGCCCCGAAAATAACATCGCAACAGTATGGTAAAATAATAATAGACCGGAAATTGCGAAATAACGTTACAAAAATATTCGCTGTAAAATGTGTAACCCCAATAAACCTTACAGCGTAACAGTCGTGGCATATGTAAGGCCAGGGCGCAAGGGCTGACTAGATAAAGTAGGGATGACGTAGTGGAGCAATGTGTCAAGTTCCAAGTGACACAGGGCGGGTCAGTCGCAGCGATACGTCTACGTCGTCTGCAGTTTGTGCCATACTTTTGCTACAGGCAACTATTTACCTGAGAATATACATGTGCTTTTATCAACCTCTGTTTTCACGTTAAGATTATATCGACAGAGCTATTTAACTGTCTCCCCCTCATCTAGAGCAATATTTATTAATAAAACCTATTAAAAGCCAGTTTCTCGGTAAGCCATATTTAACAACAATCGCCATTATATTTATTTAAATGACTCCTAATATGAAAAGTTTAAAGTTTTTTTTCTCACGGCTAGTGTACCGTTTTACTGGCATACGAGGGGTTAGCTTTGAAATTTAAAATAAACTTTTGGAAAGGGTTTTAAAAATAAAATAAAATCTTCTGAAATTAATAAAGTTCAAACTAAAATAAAACTTTTTCTTAAAGAAATAACTGGAAATAAAAATAAAAATAAAAACTTCTTGATGACTTTTAAATTTCATACCTTGTAATATATTCTTGAACTCCCAAAAATGTACAAAGTTCTTACAGCTTTTCATTACAATTTTAAAAATTCAAAACATTCACACTCTAATCTGATCTGGCGATTCTTCACTTTAATTTATCTTCAAAATTCAATTTTAATTTTTTGTACTATAATTTTGTTTACTTTACTTTAAAAATTATTCTTAGTGTTAAAGATTTAAAATAATAAAAATATTGCTGGAAAGCATCCGCAGGTTCCATGACGATTAAGCAAAAAGATTTACTCTGAAGCACTATTAACTCTACTCGTTACAATCACTTCCGATGAACTGTGACGGAGGTACGGCACGTCTACCTCACCCCACCTCTCAATTTCGTTATCAAACACTGCCATCTGCGATGCGCGCCTCGCCGATAGCAGCCTCTTTTGTACAGTCCAGTGCATTATCATTCATCTGGGCCTACTCCTTCCACCGGTAATCCAGTTACCCCAGAATTTATTATTTAATACAATCGGTACACTTTAATTGTAAACTTCTACACATTTGTAATTGATTTTTATACTCAGAATTAAAATAGCGTGCTTTTTACTGTATATGATAAGCACGTACGGAACCACTAACCTCTGCATACCTTTTTTACTCTATTATACACACCAAGTCACAAAAATGTTATGTTACTCTTTCTGCTATCTCCTCGTTTGCTTTTATGGTTAGCCATAACACCAAAATAACTAAAATATTCACTACGCTTAAACAGATCACATGAAGTGGCGTGCACCCACGTGATTACCTAGTGTTGTCTATAAAGTAATGAAAGCCTCATGTAAACTTCTTCAACATATCCCGCGGACAGATAGACAGACACACAAGTATGATTTTTTACAGCCACCTCGAGAAATAGTGTTCATTTAATGCTCAGCCAATAATATTAAGTTCCTTTTAAACCTAGTAACCGTCTTCAAAACACAAAGCCTCTAAAAATGGATACTTTATTTATATATTTACCAAAAAAGTTCTGAAAGGAAATGTTTTTTGTAATAATGATATTAGCGTATACGATAATGATTTCATATGGTGTAAACATTTTCAGCACAAACAATCAAGGAATGGATGTTATTTTATGTAAATGGGCAATAGAAACCATATAGATAATCTGTTTTGATTAACTTTGTGTGTAACAATATCTCATAATAAAATACCGTGTAACGAACAATTGTTGCCAATTTTTAACAATTTTCTAAATTTAATAACTATAGTTTTGATATATACTATTCAATTTTTAGGCTTTAGAAAAACCCACTTAGCTTAGATTATCTTAAACCACAGTTCTCTATCTTATAGTAAACGACATACGCCGAAGAAACAAATTGTAAAAAATTAATTTTAACAATACAGTTTTTTAGAAATTTTGTTAGACTAAGATAACTTTGTATTTGTAGCATTAAACTAGATTTATTAATTGATAAAAAAATACATATCTGAAGACCATGAATGTATTATATTATACATAACTTCATTATGTATATTAATGTGAAGTAAATCACGTTTAATGCAGGTAGGTATTCTCTAATATCAGGTTTTGCATTCAGAAGATTTAACTGAAATTGAAAATACATACAATTTTATATTGAATGCGTCATATCGATACGGAATATACGTTTCCTACATTTGACTGTTTTAATCGCCCACATGAAATACATTCTATTGTGCTTCGCCAGCTACCGCCATGTTATCATATAAACCGACAACAGAATCTCATTCTGTTTACACAGCTTGACATTTGACTGTTTTATCGCCTCATGAAATACAATTCTATTGTGCTTCGCCAGAGCCTCCGCCATGTTATCATATAAACCGACAACAGAATCTCATTCTGTTTACACAGCTTGACATTTGACTGTTTTATCGCCACATGAAATACATTCTATTGTGCTTCGCCAGCTCCGCCATGTATATCATATAAACCGGACAACAGAATCTCATTCTGTTTACACAGCTTGGACATTTGAATGGCGTCTGTTGAGCTACATTTGTGGGAATATTCCATGGAAATTAATATAAAAAGTGTATTTGTGTTGTCCTAAACAAATATAATTTTAAACAAAATTGGAAAAATAATTGAATTTCAATTGTATTGTAGTACAGGAAGTTCTAAGATACATGTAAAATATCTTACTGTTAATATTACAATATTTTATCCATTAAAAACATTTTGAAATAAATTATTGCCGTTTTAATGGTAGATATAAGGACTTAAATTAATCACAGAACATTAATATATAATTTTTTTTTAAATAAATTATTCCTGTATTAATATTATGCCTAAAAAGCCTTCATTCGAATATAAAAATTCATTTTATATTTTTCAGTTTATCCCAACTACTAAAATCTTAAATTTTTGCTCAATTTTGAGACAAAAAAATTTTTTTTTAACATACCAGTGACGACGGAACGTATAACCGAAACTAAAAAAAACTTATGCGGAATTAGTATTACTATTCAAAAATATTACTTCAGTTTTTGAGGGGGAGATTTTAAAAAAAATTGATGGTACTTTTAGGTTCTAAATAGGTTAATAAACAATACAACTTATTGCAATTAGTTCTACTATATTAGTTCTGTCTCGATTCTCTCCACAATATGATACTATTCAATAACGGAACAAATAACAGCCATATTGTTGGAATCTGGTAATTTGTGCACACTAAATATATGTTGGTATTAAATTTAAATGTTATCATTTTACAAATACTTGTTTAATTCACAATAAATAATATAACATTGGGTGGTAACTCTATACTTTATACTATAGGGAGACTTATTAAAAAGAATTTCATCTGCTTGAAATTTCCCCTCGAATTAGAAAACATAGGGAATATATTTGTTTTATTTGTAAACGAATAATAACGAAATACTAACAAAACACCAATTATATTACCTGTATAAATATTAAGTCCCGGTCTTATCGTCGTAAGTTTATAGATGACAGAGAAAACAATGCATTTTTAGGAGTGAGTAGATTGAAATACAAGGAGAAAGTGAGTAACGAGAGATCAAAGGGGTCCGCAGGGACCATTCTCAGCTGCAGTTGGTCAAAACTATAATGCACTTCTATTAATATACTTTGTGGTTAGAGACCAAAAGCTTCAGATTACGAGGTTATCTCTTTCATGGGATCAAATAAATGCGTCTAATATTTTACTAACCTGCATATTTTTTATTGATATATAACTTACACTTACCTGTTTTTAATGTTTTATCGTACATTGGGTTCGGTAGCACACCTAAAATAGATGGAATTAATTTTGACAGATAGGATGGATACTGGAAATATTCTAAAAAAATTACGTTCATACTGTTATAGTACAGACTTTTTCTGAGACATTGGCTGTGATACCCATACAAACTAAATAATGACATAATTTTGCTGGAATGGAGAGTGTTTGTATCCATAGTTGTCCGCAAGTATCACTTTTTAAGTTTCCTGCCAATTTTTGAATTTTCGATTCAAGTTGGGAATTTGGTAGTTAGGTGGGCTGGCAGAATTTAAAATAATAAAGTGGACACAGTCATGGAGAGAGGTTTGGGTAGGACGATTCAAAGGTGTCACATATTTTGAACATGTATTTTTTTGCTCTAGTAATGAATGTGTAAGGTTTTGTAGTTGGGTCTAGTTTAAGATTAAGGATGTGACATATTATGAGGCAAAAGGGGTTGCTGTGAGAGGGATTTAATAATAGGTTAGATTGGCAGTACAATACCATCTAATTGAACCAACAACTATATTTTATATTGTGACAACATCCTCATTAAATTGATTAAAAATTTAATTAACAACTGATTGGGTCAACCGATATATTAAGCACAAATATTAATACCTTAATACTTTGAAAGACATATGTAATATTAAAATTACTCATATTATACAATTTATTTTAAATTTAATTTATTATAACATTTACTAGTAATTTTATAGTGTTGCAATAATTTATGAAGTTCATGGACTAACGTGAGAAACTTTCTTTTAAAACAGCTAAACATTTACATGAATTTACATTTTCGAAATTGTGAACATTTAAAAAGGTATGGAATTGAAAAATGATTAGTGAACCCTAAAATATTCTAAGTTCTTAAAATTACTTACATTTTTATTCCACTTCACACTGATTACGCCTAGAGATATTTTTCCGCACACGAACACCAACACTAGCACTCCCGAACCTCGCTTTTCGACTTCCCGTCCTCGACTTCATTGTTCTTCAGTTTTGATGTTGTTCTCCCGCCAGCTCTCCAATGGCCACGCCTATGCCAAATCTCTCCAACATAATTGGTGCCGTACCAAATTTTTCATATCAGCATGGCTGCCCCTTACATCGTCGCACGGTTTTTATATATTAAGCATTTCCGCTGCTTAAGCAAGCATTTCCTGTTTGTTCACCAATGGTGTCTGGGCGGATGTGCGGTATCCACTTACATCCGGAGGACGTTTGTCTCGAATTGTAATTACAAGCCTTCCTTTCCAGCAACTATCTGTACATCGATTCTATGAATTTTATTTTACTAATAATTACATATGTCTTACAAATGGATTTACTAGAATTACGATATTAAACTGTTCTTTCGGACTGTTTTGGCTCCAGTCTTCTGTAATAACATACAGAGATAATGTATCGTAAAACATGTTTGTTGCACCATTTGTTTAATATTTGACGTGAACACTAACAAGTAACTAGTTCTGGATCCCAAAGTTGTCGTGAAATGTTTTTATTACACTGTAAATATTTTTCGAACTTACTGACATAAAATATTTGCAGTTATTTGTGTAGAAAGTGGTTCCCCTCTCAAAAAAAAATTAAAAATATACTATTTAGTCCTCAAATTTAAAGAATTTTTATACATAGCAAATTATTTGGTCTTTTAGTACCAGAAACGTATATTATAAAACTGATGTACATAATTAATGCATGTAGGGTTCAAGAAACTGCTCCTAAATAATAACGTAAACCACAACAACCACATACCCACAACCCACAAACATAGAGTAAATTCACAAATCACACCCTCAAAAAACCCATATCTATATTTGACTTGTCATATTCACAATTTAACTTCTCATTAAGGTAACATTTTTGCTACTGTATTTTTACTCTCTATATTAAACTTTAGAGTAAACTAATAAATCTTTTCCATAACATGTTGATGTTATGTTTTATGTTAAATAACATTTTCATCTATACTTTAAAAAGTGTAAGTTATGTTCTACCTATTCTTATCAATGTTAAAATGAACACAATCAACAATAAACTAAGTATTGTTTATGGTTTTCAGTACTTTGGTCAGACGAAGGGAGTATGCTTGTTGCAGTTTGAAGTTACGGGAACATTGGCTGATACATTAAAGGGCAATTTCCCATGCAAATGGTGACAAGGTCCTTGCCCTTTGATCCGCCCTTGTGGTCAGTAATGGCTGTTAAGGCCTCATAGACTCTGACCTCCCCAGTCAATTAGTAGCATGTCCCATTACACTTGTAACTGGCAACGTTCCAACTTGGTAGACATTAAATAAAAGAGCTTGTGATATTACTTTTGATAGTATTAGAATTTGTATAATCAAACACTAGAAAATATAAATAATTGAAATAAGAGAACAGATAAATAGGAAATTATTATTATATGTTAGCTCTGTCCTTTAATAACAACGGCATGATAATTTATAAAATAACATGAGCACTGTTTACAACTAAAAAAAAGAAAAAAGCAATAAATTCATATTATAGGACATTTGATTATGTCCTAAGTATATCCAACTCTCTTTAAAATTAAACAAAGCTATTTGCTATGCCTACAACTGTATCATAATCATAATGTTTATTTGTTTCATATTATTTGATGTAACTATAGGAAATTACCCCGCGGCTTGGCTTTCACAAAATTTCTTGCTGAAAATGCACGGACAGTAAGGTTGTATGAACATCTTTTTTTAATCCAATCACATTAACTGTTTCCTGAAGTACAAATTTTACTTTTTTGAACATTTTAGAGAACTAAAGTTTCATAATAAAATATACGTCCAAATATGTTACTTTGTGTGTTAAGAAACTTCAAGTTTTTTAAGTTCTACCTTAAATATTACTGGCACTTCTAAATTGAGTAAAATAAAAACTAAGTTTATTGCAGTATTTAATCTTTCATAATTTACGTGCAAGCAAATATAAAAAAAATTACAGTCAACCAAACATGTGGCGAGATGAAAGTATGTTGATAAAATAAAACATTCACTGATATTCCAATTTCAATTGTTTACTTTAGAAATTAGTTTTAATAATTTACAACCTTTTACTTAGATACAAAAATCCACGAACCACGTGGCAACATATAAGGCATGCTGAAGTTTGAATGCAACATTCAGCGTGTATAGTTCATATCTCACTCGAGATACATTACAGAAAGGCCATAAAGACCTCTACTAATCCATCGGAATATTATATAGAACTTATTTAACCCCTTAGTGATATAAGTTTCAATCAATTTCAATCAAGTAGAAATGAGAAGCATTAATATAAACCATTTTAGCCTCTAGAAATAAAGATCGATGCATTGTTAGTCTACAAATTAAATCATTCTAGAAATATCCTGCAAAATTATTAAGCTACTGTAAACGCTTATAACAATCCCATATAAATAGGAATACCCCATCACGAATTTTAAGAATATTAGATTTGAAAAATGGCGATATTTCAAAACGTTTTCATTACATTAAATCGTTCTTGAGGTATTCTATAGAAAAAATATAGACAGACATAAGAAGAATTTTGCAGGCCTTTTATGATAAAAAATATATAACATTTCCAGCCATATCTCTCGAGTTATTCCTCCCTAATTTTCAAGGTTCTCAGCTAAATCCCTGTAAATACATGCTCCATGCTCACACTTGACATTTTTACTTTTTAGTTTTGTAGTTTACTAAACAATTAACGTTATTGAAGTAATGAAAGGTTTGATCATTTTTGGGATATTTATCCGGAAATTTATTCTATCCTAACGCTCAGCCAAATCCCATTAAGAGACACGCATGGGTTCCATACGTGTTTTTGATACATGTTGTACAAAACAATTTCTTATGGCCAACAAAAAAACATATCACGTGGTGCTGTATATTTACCAAATGGTGCACTGTTAATATTTTGTTGCACTTATATTTTTACTAGTGATACAAGCGTACCGTGGTTTAATATACGCAGAGAGGAAGGAGGCAATATTTATGGTAATGTGGAAATCATTTGACAGTGTAGAGGCGAGCTGGTGTTTTACAGTTCAAGTGTCAGTTTACAAGTTCTGTTATGTTCTACAAACCAATAAAAATCTTTATATTCTCACGTAAAATTTGTTATATTTGTGATGGAAATATAATTAATACATGCCTCTTTGTACAGAGAGTTCTAGCATTAGGAGGTGCTGTTTGGGAATATTGACTGTCAAGTACTATTGACAGTTTTTCGTCACCTGTCATTTACATGTTTAAGTATCGCAAAATCTGGAAGATTAAATGGAAACTTATAGGCCTACATATAAAAAATTATTCATAATATATTTTGTCCATAGATTACAAACTGATCTTAAAACAATATGATTCAATAGATTATAGAAACACAACAATCCATTGAACGGACAATCCATGATCTGTATCCACTTTTATTATTGTTGAATTGACATAAGCAATAAATAATCTCATTATATTATCAATTGTGGGGTGCGTACAAATTTATGATCTTTATTATTATACTAACCCAGAAAAACAGTAAATATGTAAGACGTAATATTGTACCCGTATTATTGTTTTGCATTTGAAAAATATAATTTTTTATGTGAAAAACTGGAATCTACGGTAGTCTGTTGTTTTTCATACCGTCACTACAATTAACTGCAACAGTAGTAAAATGTTTGTGGGCTAGATAATTTTAAAAACAAAACCTAGGAATAATATTTTTTTTTAAGTTAGATTTCTTAAAAACTTGTACTGAGACACATATTAGCGAAAAATTTACTTCAGATACGCGTATTTATTAAAAAAGGTGGCAATTATTAAATTGTATATTAAGTAATTACGTTTCATACATTAAAGTGATAATATTTTTATAGTGTAGGAGAAAGAAACATTTTTAACTAACACATTCTATCACAAAATTATACCTCTTATAGAATATTTAGTAAGTACTGCAGATATATTAATTCACTATTCTACGACTCTTCGCATGGACGTAATATTATTTCATAGGCACTGTATTTGGACGCAAGACGTATGTACTGGAACCTTGAAATGATTAAAAAGTAAATTATAACTTATATGAATATTACTGGATGTTACGGGGAGTATTATCCTACTTGCTACACATATATTCAAATTTTAACTTCTTTATGTTCGTTTTCACCAGAAATATTTGAAAATATTATGTTATATTTTATAAAATTATATTTTATATTTTCATCCACTTTCATATTTTTCTCAAAACGATTATAAGGTTACTAAATAGATAATGTATTAAAATAAAATGATTTAAAAGTTTTAATATAATACTGAACATAAACACATAAGATTGCTGAAAACAATATTCATATAATAAATACCAGGTGCTAAAAATTTATAAAAATTCTTATGTAAGTTTACGAAACAAAGGTAAAATTAGGACACAGCGAACACTATATTTAGTTATACCAAAACAATAATCTAGTACGAAAAAATATATAACACTTATAAATACTTGGAACTACAAATTTTCTATTAAATAAATTTCTTAAATCTTTCTTAAATAAATCACTTTTTCTGCAAGATGAAATTCAGGCAAAATTTTCTGTTCCGTTTATTGAAGCCGATACAATGTTTCCATCGTACACAGATAAAATAAATACAATTTAAATTTACCATTCAGGCTGAATTCTGATACCAAATGAACGGATTTGTTGTTGTGGGTTGGCAACTATCTAAAATTAAAATCTGTTCTCTTTGCCATATTTCACAGTAAAAGTGTATGAAAATTTGGTAGCAGCGTTGTTGTATGAAATATTAAATGTCATAGTGCTTCATATTGAGGAAAAAACTTTTGTAACGCGATATCCTTTTTATACAGTAATATGTTAGGAACAATATATTTTCAATAAACCACGTATTTAGACATATAAGTAATAACTTAGTTACAAATAAAACCTATTTTCAAATTCCGGACAGGTCATTGCTGAAATCTTGTAATTGTATGTATGTCCCTTAAAATCGGTTAGCTCAGATAAGAACCTACCAGAAAGAACCTAGAAATTTCAATTCGTATTAGTTCTAGGAAAAAGGCTACAGAGTTTGGGGTGAAAAAAGCTCTATGGCAGCAAATGTAATTAGTAACATTCTGTAATTAATACTCTATCGGGTCCCTCGGTACCTTTTGTGTAAGTTTATTCTTAAAAAAAATATTAAATAAGAAGGAAAATATTCGTCTTTCAGTTTCCAGGTGCCAAACTTGCGCCTTTATGTAGTCTCCTAATGTCTGGATGCCAAGAGAAACTCATCATTTATCCGAAGAAACCGAGGGGTTCCAGATAGGAAACGAATAGCCCTGTGTTGGAAATGATTCGGCGCTGTTTCATGGGAGGTAGCGGTCAGCTAGTTTTACAACACAGGGCCTTAGGTGATGGATGGCCGTATGATCAGGTGTATAGGAGCAGCTTTGTGAAGATGGACAAGCGGAAAAGAGCGATGGAAAATGTGCAGCAGAATAAATGAAAGCCGCCCAGCCAGTCTGGATCCTGAGGGTTGCAGCAACCTGTGGAGATCCGCCCGGTAGGCATCATCCTGAGGTATCTTGTTGACGTAACCACTCTGAGTCTGTCACCTTCAATAGTCAAAACTTCCCGAAGAACCAGGCCATAGTCCTTCCAGATAAAGCAGATCGCCTTACATATTGTTCTAACACTAACAAGTGAATCAAGGAGAGAGCAGATCAGCTTTAAGCTGCATGTAAATGCAAGATTGACGCAGCTGGAACGCAGTGAAGATTAAATAATAATAATCACGCAGAGGACGTATGTTATTAATATTCCACAGGAAGAGGATCGGGCCCGAAGAACTGGTCCCTTTGCCACAAAATCGTCTCTGATCGTACAGAGGAAGTGGAGGTCAGAAACGATACATAGAAGTGGCGTCTAGTCTAAGAAGAGTGAGTTACTTCAATTCTCTAAAAGGAGTAGTGACAACCCTTGCCAGCTGGAGTTACCCCTGACGAAAGCTTGACCGATTATTCCCTCAAGGAGCCTGGCCAAAAATGAACCTCATTAAAAATTCACGGTTACAGGGTCGATTAGAACGGAAATCGGTTTGTATTTCTCAGATTAGACCAGGTTCTTGCCAACTTTGGCAACAAGTACTAGTTTCTAGGGTGTTTGAAAGAGTCCGAGATAGATACAGGAGTTCATGATCGTAGTGACATACTGCAGAACTAAACTTGCGGGACAAGTAGCTTTCCAAAAACGCAGATGGAGATGAAGCTACATGTAACTGCTATTTCTGAATATAAATTCTAAGCAGTAGTAATAATATATAGCAAGATTTTTAATAAAATTCATTAGTAGTATCAGAATTTCAGAAATTTAAAATCTATCCAACTAAACATTGATATATTTCAGAAAATTTTTAAATGTAAAATTGTATTTTTTAAAACTTTATCTATATTTCTATGTGCGTCGGGTTTCATATGGAAATATAATATGAAGCCTAGAAAAATATGCAGTAGTCTGGTGGGTCCTTTTACTACACGGGCGTGTGCATGAGCAAGACCATAGTATTGTTCCCTGTGTTAGCAAGGATAGTACATTCTCCGCTCACTCTCGGCATTCATGTATCTGAAGATTGAACCGTCCACTGGGGTGTGTGTGGAGGTGGTGTATGTGGTGTGTGGGCGTCAGTTGTAGCTCCAAGGTTGGTCCTTTCTCTGCTCACTCGAGGCATACTGGGGACATTATATGCTGGGGTTTTAGAAGAACAACTTTGGTATGCTCTCTTAACCATGGTTTGATGTTGATGTCGGCCAATTGTTTATTAGTTTCCTATATCTTGCGTATAACTTACTCAAATCAAATATAATAAATAAATCTTATTGTACTTTTTAAATTAAGAAGAAATTTTGCATATATTTCATAAATTATTGCTATCTGTTAATAAACACTCAGAATCATTTAAATTACAACATGATAATTACCTAAAAAATTAGTACATTAAAATTAGGTTTAAGCTTTATAATAAAGCATTGTAACTTTTAAAAGTAAAAAAAAAGAAAATACGGCTTTTTTCTATTGTGTTTAAAAAGAAAACACAATCATTTAATAATTTTAAATTTTTCAAAATCCGAGGCCTTTCGAAACCTGACGATTAGCGTCTCTGATGTCTAAAGGCCTCCAGGGAAAATATTATTAGATAATTGTTGTGTTTTGTTTTACAAAATAATAGAAAAATAGTTTTGTTAATAAGAAGAACTCCTTTAAATTAACTCCTTTAATTAGTCTGGCTTTTTTCTCTAGGGATAATTAGGGCTAAGAAGCCCCCCTTAAAACTTTTAGTACCGTTACATATATTTAAGGCGCATAAATATCTGCTCCAAAGAGGGTAAACCAGCTCAACTATTATATATGGTGCAAATAGCTTGTGTCAACTTTAAAGGAACTCAGCCAAAGATAACATTTTAAAGGCCCTAACAGAACGAAAGGTCTATATTACGAAGTTAAAATTTGTAATAACTTAGAAATATTAGTATTTACTAAACCAACCTGCTCTCATAGACTTATAAATAAAGACTGCTCATAAAACCACTAAAATTTACACTAATACCTGTAGTTGAAGGTATTGTAGTATATTTCTATTACAACTTACGTTTCGTCCCTAGATTTACATCATTGGACACTAAAATACTCTTTACTACGTCCACTAAACTGTACCAGTAATGGGCCTACGGTACGAATAGGTCCAATAAAATAAACTATAAAACATGTCGTTTAGTTCAGCGCAACAAAAGAACAATGACGGTCTCAGACGGTAGTAAAATAAAAATCTTTGGTGAGGACAGACTGATTGTAACTTTGAGTGAACCATTAAAATAGAGCTAACCAATCTGTGGTAAAAGTAGGAGGTATATCAGAATTTTAAAATTTTTTTGTTCTATTTAAAAAAATAAAAATATATAATTTCTGCTAAAAATAATGTTTGTATTATCAAAAGTAATAGAGTAAACACTATTAGTCGTATAAGCAATCTAAAGTTAAAATCCAAGTCTATATAATTGATGGCCCACTTTTTATGTTTTCAAATGTTTGTGCACAGTAGCTTCTATAAATTTTAAAAATCTTACTAGTTTGTTTCGTTATTCACCACCCTTAAAATTCTTTACCACCATCCACCTTTAATGTAATATATTATAAAAAATCTTTTCATTATTTTAAACTGTAAGAACAATAATGTGCATAGCAAATTTTTTATATTTACTGGCTTCTGAAAAACAAATAAAATGAAAAATTTTAATACAGACAGCGGGAAAATACATGTTTCTCACCCGATTTTTTTATAGAAATGTTTGTTTGCCTTGACTAAAATCTTGATAAATCTATAAAACATAAGAAGAGTTCGTATATCTTCATCCTAAGCATCCTTAGTCTCCTTACTACGAAGTTATCCAAAAAATATAGCAATTAAATACCTTGGGTTCAAAAATTGGATGGAATTTCTTTAGAGACCTGAGAACCTCTAATGGGAAAAAAGTATAGGTTTCTGAGCCTAAGAACCATTTTAAAGTACGATTTTCATAACATATGCAATTAAAGAAGGTCATATATTCCATAAGATACTTGGGTACAAAAAGTTGGTTTTCAGAAAAAAACGTGCAACCAATATTTAACGAGATATGCCCTATATACAGTAAGTTACATTTTTTTTCACAAAAAAGTGTAGCTTATACCCATTAAGATAATTTTCTATGCTATATAATATGTTATGACCATACCTCGTAATAATAAACTACTTTTCGTGAACTAAAGTTAATGTAATCTATAATGCTTTATCTTCTATTTTATGGATTGGCGGTTTTCTGCAATAAATTATCTTTCATATCTCCTAAGAAAAAGGATGTAAATAAACATCTTAAACGTAATTATATTTTAATTTTCAGATTTTTTGCAGAATATTCAAGTATTTCGCAAATCGTAACGAGTGTTTGCAGAAGCTTTTAGTGATTAAAAGGACCCATTAATTAAAATTTTGTGAAGGGTTAGGAATTGTAACATTAAAAAAAATAGACGAAATAATTGATGAATTGCATGTAACATCACGGGAAAGGAATTGGAAGCTTACAATTAAAAATATTTTCTGTAATAAACTATCTTTCGTATCTGTTACGAAAAGGATATAAGTAAATCTAGTAATTCTTAATTTATATTACACGCTGTACAGGATATAAAAATGAAAGCGTAGAATATATATTTCCGATATAGAGTAACGAGGAGTGTGATTACAGTGGACCGGGGCCGATATGCAAAAGTTTATATTGCAATGGATTTGCCGAGCCATTGGTATTCTTTCCGGGGCCACATTAGAGCAAACTATCGAACTTAACTAGTTTACTTTTGTCCACGCAAACGGTTATTATGGTACCAAGCATAAAAGCATATGCTTTTCCCGAGACCAGTAACATCATGTGAGGGTTCCTTATTATCGCTCCTACTCTATAACTAGCGTTCACCAAAAATGCACATTCTCATGAAGATGGATCGTACTTTACTGAAACAAGATGTTATTGAGCTGTCTCGAGTTTCGTATGCCAGTTCGGATATCTCATTCCCTAAGGCCAATGGAGAACAACGTATGGTCTTAGTGTACTGATGGAACCCTCAACCCGAAGGTCTTGATTGATTTCGGGGCTCTCCCTGGTTGGTTTTTAGCTTTCTATTTGTACGGTATAGGCCAAGTTATTTATTACGGTTTGACATTACAAATTAAACCAATGAACTACCGCAGTATATTTTACACGTATTTCTAAGTATGTTAGTATAATGTTATACATTTAAGTAAAAAACGTTGTGATATTAACAAAGTATTTATATTTCAACTGGAATTATCGTGGTTTCACTAAGTCTCTTAACATCTCAAATCAAACGAAAAGGGCTATATTGGTTGGCAGAACGAAATAGTATTATAAGTATTATAACTGGCGTTGATAAAAGAATATATATGAATCATATGGATAAGTGATTATTAAAACTAAAAGTCACAATTACTCATTAAAAAGATAAAATATTTTACTTCCTTTTTTGCATAAAAATAACTCTATTTATAATACGAAAAAAGTAGAATTTATATGAAAACAGTATTTACCAAATAGCTATATATAGAAAATACAATTTCATTATGCATAATAATAATAGAAATCTCTATGATTAATAATGCTTCCCGGCAATATCTCGATTTAAAATTGAAATAATTTTAATAGGTAATATTTGAAAGTGGTTCGTTAAGTTTGGAAAAACTAATCTGAGAGTTAGATAAAGGAGGGTGAGAGTAAGGATTAAAACACAATCAGTTAGGCTTACAACTTATACTGCCGAGCATAAGCCGGATTACCTGCGGATTTGAATTGGGAGTGCTTCGGTATAATAATTGAACGGATTTACACTTTAATTTTAAACCTACATACGGAATGCATAGTTTTGTTCTTGGTACATAGAAACTGTAACTGGGTACTTATTTGCACGTAGGTGCTGATGGTAGTGTTATGTGTAGTTTTATATCCTATGTTCCTGTCAACTATAAGTGTTTTAAATAACTAGGCAAGAGTCAGGTGCTGATAGTACAATGAAATATTACCCAGACAATCCACGTATGCGTAGTGTTATCCTAAGTTCATGTCAACTAATAACTGTTTTAATAACTAGGAAAAGAGTCAGGTGCTGATAGTACAATGAAATATTACTCATTACAATCCAAGTATTCGTAGTGTTATCCTAAGTTTCTGTCAACTATGACTGTTTAAATAACTAGGAAAGAGTCAGGTGTTGATAGTACTGTATAAGTACAAAGTGTATTGTACACGTTACATGTACTTTATTATAAAGTGTGGTCTAAGTGGTTCTAGCCTCAGGCTCTAAGTTCAGCTAGACATTTTTCTAAAGAGAAATATACATCATAAATTAGCGCCATCAAAATAGTGGTTGACTTTTTAATAAACGTACCTGGCTCGTAATTGCAATTTTTAATGTGCAGACGCTTTAAAACATGTATGTTTTGAACCACCGTCAATACTTTTTGCTTGGGAATTTAATTTGTGTAAAGTGTTTTATCTATCATAATATCTGAAAAGAAATAAAATTACATCCCTTATTGAATTTTAAATAAATATTTATTTATATAAATATTGACAAAAAGCACACAAAATGACTTTTGAATTCATAAAAAAGTATTGGTAAACAATATCTTAGAATAAATCATTATTAATTTCGAGAATACGGAACTCTCGCCAAAGGAGGATATATCCTGGCGATGTGTTGCGCAAAAGATTGCAATTATTTGGTCATAACAGGACAGCGATATATCAGTTATTTTAAAAGAGAAAACACGACCACAAACATAAAAACCCACTACTCTAGCCCTGTTGACTACAAATTACGCAGCGATCGGCGTCCGCCTCCTCATTCTCGTGCTGCTGCCCCGACATCCGCTCTCCAGAGTGCACTGCCGCCAGACCCTATGACACCGGTTACCGCCTTCCTTATCACTGTCGTCCACCGACACCGCACCTTCACACTGCGCTGCGGCCTCACTCGACACCGACACCCTTGCCGACGACACCTACACCATCGCTGCCTACAACACCGTCCAGATCTTAATATCATGAAGGAGAATGAAGTATTAAAAATAAGAAAATAAAGTCACTGCAAGAAACAGTTAAAAATCATTCTAGACAATTCCATAGAGTCTTATCAGCGTCTACTTAAATATACAACTGAAATGTTTCCTACAAATCACATTAAACCCAGCGAATAACCCGGATAAAATTCTCACCCATCAAGGAACTCAAACCATGATTGAATACATCATCTAAAAAGTATACAAACCTCTAAACCAGGAACGTGACGATAAATTAAATGAATTTAAAAAACACACACATTCACTTATAAGTACCTTAATAATTGTAAATTGTTGACAGAATAAACAAAAAAAATGGTTTTATCAATTCGCTGTTTAGAAGAAGAAAATTAAATCCCTCAAAAACAGTAACTCCCGAAATGAAATCCACCCAACAAATGGTTGTCGACGCTTTTACTGAATAATCACTTGAAGCTCTTTCAGATCCTGAAAATGGCTATGGCGACTATAAGACCGTACTAAATAAAAAAGCGAAAAAAGATCATTGTCAAACGAAACAATAAAAAGTCTTCGAATATATAATTACATATCAGAACAGGGAAAATACCTAAGAGGAAACCTGATCAGCCTAGCATCGTTCTCCTCGGTTCGAGAATATTACTGTAATAGGTGATAGTCAAGCCCGTGGACTCGCAGCATATGTGCAGAAAGCCATCTCCTACAAGACTAAATGTCACGGGGTTATGTAAACCTGGTGCTGGTCTAATAGAAGTCGCGCCCACCTCGGTCCCTTCCCTGCCGGGCATTGCTACGTCCTTCTCGCGCGGACAAATGACGTGGCAACTGGGAGTCAGCATGTCATTTTCAAGCACATGGAATCTGTCCTAGAAAACTGCAGCAAACACTCAAGGTGCTGATCTCACCACTTTCTCCCAGGCATGACCTGCCCTCCAGCAGCCCCATTCACGACACAGTCGCCTTGGTTAATAACTTTATCCAAGAACTCTGCGACCGGCCAACGAGGAAACGAACATGATTGACATCAGCGACATACACCGACAACCACTTTACACCCCATGGCCTTCACTTAACTGACAGCGGAAAGAGACTGCTTTCCTGTCAAAATTGTACAAAGGCTTGATGAGTATTCCCACAATGTCCAACACAAATCTCGCAGGCCTGTCGCAGTGGCCAGATCATCGGAAGACACCACGATGCCTCCTGCCTGAAACCCAGCAATCCCGGTACACCCCAAAACACTGCCTCAAGAAAAGCTACGCCGATGCTGTAAAGGACTCTGGACAGCCTGCGGATCTCACCTGGGCAACAGACGAACTCTACAAACACTGACAATAAACCAGTTTTTTAGGTAACCCACTCTCAACCACAAATCAAAATTGACTGACAAAAGCGGAAGAATTAAAATAAATCAAAATTGAATGACACATTTGAGAATAACGTGGCCATTATTTCCATCAGAATGCACAAATGGCTACAAAAAAAGCTGGATGAGCTAACTCTCATGTGCGAGGAACTCAATCCTGACATGCTAGTTATTACCGAACATGGTTTTAACACTAGCAATATTGCCATTTTCAAAATTCAAAATTATGTATTGGCAAATTTTTACTGCCGACCCTCAAGCCAAAGGAGGAGGGGTTGCAGTTTTTGTGCGAAATAACTTTTCGTTTACCCCTTAAAACTTTCACGAGACAACAGACAAACACTTAGAAATTACGGGGTAAACGTATTAAACCAAACAACGCCTCCCATTGCTCATAATTGGAGTGTACAGGTCTCCCAAACGGAATCGAAGAACATTTTTTTTATAAATTTGAAGATTATACTGACAGACGTAACAAGGAAAGAACAAAATTTCATAGTCCATGGGCGACTTCAATATCGACATTTTAGATGTGGAAGCCCCTATGACCAACGCTTCGCTGACTTGCTGGGGTCTTTCGGTCTCGTCTGGTCAATAGAGGAAACCGACAAGAGTAACCGCCACTTCGGCGACAGCTATTGATAACATCGTCACCTAACATAAACTGACTGTAAGGTGTTAGTGATCAACACAGTCATCTCGCACCTATTACGGCCAACAGGCCATAATCAAAGTGTCACGAGTTAACACAGGAACCAATCAACAAAAAGACAATCAGAAACACGAGGCCCACAAAACATCGCGCCTTCTAAACTCTCTGCTTTCGCGAGAGATGTTGGAAATTTCTAAATTTTTATGATCCCTTAGGACAGCAATTTGAATCTTTCGAAGAAGAAACGTTTAAATTTTACCTGAATGTGAGCTGTCCCTAAAAAATAACACAACAAAGGGCGAGAACACGAAAGTGCTTATGGACCTACAAAAGGAATATTAATTTCGTCACGAGAGAAATTCATTGTTTCTCTCAGAAAATTTCCAAGCACTCAGCAAAACATAGAATTTAAAATATTTTCTCAAAATTACAAACGTATTTAACAGAAAGGTGATCAGAGCTGCTAAAGCATATTACACCACCTCAAAGCATTGTTCACATCCAAAAATGTTTCAAAAACCACTTGGGCCATAATAACAATAAAAATGCCAATTCCGACAATCGAATTGAAATACAGATTTGGAAATGAACGAGTCAGTGATTCAACTAGGGTCGCTGATGAAATTCAACACAAATATTTTGAATTCGGTTGGAGGTGACCAAGGATTCAGTCCGCCGCAAACCCAGTGGTTCCCCATTAGTACGGAGCCCACTAGCCTCCATGGTTTTGTCTCCGGGGGGTCTTTACAGAGTGAGGAAACTTCCGCACAGTAATAGGAGATTTTCCATCCAAAAAGTCAACATGCTTTGAATTACGTGTCAACGTGGCTTCTAGAAACAGTGCTCAAACCATTTGTTGAAGCCACTTGAACACCTAATTAATATCTCTTTTCGCTCTGGGTACTTTTCCCTCCTCTCGCAAAACGGCCAAATTCCACACCAAGTATTTAAAAAAAGGCGGACCATTATTTCCGTACAAAAATATACGCCGATTTCGATCTTGCCGTCTTTCAGCAAAGTTTTTGAAAAGGTTCTTATTAATTCGGATCGTGAATTTTTTGGAGAGTCTCAAAACTGCTATCAATAAATCAGTTCGGATTCCGAACTAGTAAAGTCAACATTAGACGCAGTCGTGCGTCTAGTTGACTTAGATAGTAGATGGACTTGAAGGTCAAAGAGACACACTTAGTGTGTTTCTAGACTTATAGAAAGCTTTTGACTGTGTTGATCATTACACCTTGACTAACAAATTATGGAATATTACGGGATACGGGGAAGTGCCTCTCGATTGGCTCAAATCGTATCTTAGTGATAGAACACAACAATTCGTCAAAATTTCAAACGTGCAGTCGGGGGTAGGAGTGCCTGGGTTGTGGAGTCCCGTCAAGGTTCCATACTCGGTTCCGCTTCTGCTTCTTATTGTATGGTCAACGACCGCTGGCTCATCGCTTAATAAAGGGCAAATTGTACAGTACGCATATGACACGACTCTCTGTTTTCAGCTCAAAATCAATCCCAGAACTGGAAATTGTGGTACCATTTGCAGAGCTCAACAATACAATCCAGCACTTCAATGAGCTCAATCTCAAAAACAAACCATCTCAAATTCAACTATAATTAAATTTTTTTGCGAAAATACAAGGCTCAATATTGGAATTTAACAGTCCATGTTGGATGAAACTGAAGTTGAACACGTCCTCTCGACTAAATTCCTTGGGTGTCTGACCTAGATAGAGGGCTGACATGGAATTCTCACGTCGACAGTGTCTGTTTCAAAGCTGTCTTCAGGCATTTATGTTCTGAGGCAGCTCTCTAAATACTGCACAATTCAGGTACTGATGGACTGCATATTATGGAATATTTTACCCACATCTCTCGTACGGAGGGTTATCTTGTGGGGAGGTTGAGCAAAACCACATTTTCAAAGAATTTTCACCCTGCAAGAAAAAAGTAGTTAGAATAATTGCAAAACTTCAACAGAGAGAGTCGTGCAGACCTAGTATTCAAAAATCTCAAAACTGTTGACGCTTCCCTGCCTCTATATTCTGGAAACATCTCTTTTTTCAAATCGAAATGCGAGGTCATAAGAGGTAGTGACGTACACTCTTATGACTCTACAGGAAGGACATAACTACCGTAACTGGAAGGCACAAGACGGTGGCTTATGAACGATTGCCTCTTCGCAGGCAGGAGTTCAGTTCGTCAAAAATATTACCAAATTCGATGCAAAAATGCTACAATGCCTAAGGCATTTAAAAGCTCGTATTGAAAACTCGCGCTTATCTTTATAAGCTTTTTATAGTACAGACCGAGTTTATGGCAAATCGATTGGGGGGACAACCTAATTGGGCTAGTCATGTGATTAGAGTGGGATAAATATGAAATTGAATGAGAATTTGGGTGAATGGAAAAAACTGTAAGTCTGGAATGAGAGCCACTGTAGTGATTAATGCAAAATTTTAGCTTTAAAATGTTATGACGATTAGCGATGCAATTCTGTATTGTTTTTATGCAA